>NW_005187554.1:393750-405186 GCF_000239375.1 Pundamilia nyererei | reverse complement strand
GGGGGGGGGGTGTGTGAAACACTGAGATCTTTTCAGAGAGAAAATCAATATGAAGAAGCCAAAAATGCTTCTGGCACCATTTTTATGTTTCAGCGCACAACAGGATAGGCTAATGTTTTAGTGAGCAGATGACAAAACCAACATGGCAACACAAAATTAAAACATTAATAAATCAGGACACAAATACCAGCAGCAGTATGGCGACTTGGAACAGAATGGGGGTGGCAAGTGACATATCGAGGATACTGCACCTACATGTTGGAAACAGACTAATGGGAAGCGATTTGGGGTTGGCCCAACATATAATTACCATCCCCACCTCTCCTGTTCAATGAGGCCTGAGGCCTCCTGGGAGAGGCCTATTTCAGTCACGTAATGGAGAGCCCATGCCCAGGAGCGGATGATCAAATTGTCTGCAGCAATCTGCTTTTTTGCTCTCCTGATTGTCCCCAAAGACATAAAGAGCTGACCCAAGGATTTCATTCCCTTTTATTAGAGTCAAGCCAGCTTTAGAAACAAAGCTCTCCCCCAACATAACAGTTGTTGCATGGTGGCAGAGGAGTGCAAGTTTGTGTGCAAGTGTTGGAAATGGAAGCCTAACGTCACTGTGATTTATGTGTTGCCATGCTAACAGGACTCTAATAAAGTTGTTCGAATAAACACACAAGGTTTGGGGTGTGAGGGGGCAATTCTGCTGCTGGGAGAGAGGAGTATACATACATAAATAAGCCAGACACACGGAGAAAAACATACATCCAAGTGATTGTTTCTGGTGATATCTGCTCAGTGGTTACACTCAGGCATGAGACATAAAACCTGAACCCCGTACCCCATGTTTTACTGAAGGAACAATGCATCTTGCATCGAAACATTTGTGAAGCTTTTCTGTGAACTTAACACAACAATGCCAACTGGTGATAGAGCTATCTACCAGTTAGAAGGCTTGCGGTCCAATCCCCAGCTCCTACTGAACATGTGTTAAAGTATCCTTGAGGAAGATACTGAACTTGAGTTGACCCAAAGACATTCATCAGTGTGACTGTTGGTTAAAAGTACAAAAAAAAAAAAAACACTGTATGAATGTCTGTGCGATTAGGTGAATAAGACCTGGGTGCAGCTTAGCTTCTGGGCTGGTGCATCGAGTCGGAGACATTTACTTCTACGATGAATTGAAGTTTTGGATCTGAACGTTTCCTCAGCTGCTGAATCAAAGACTCTACTTCTGTTTTAGATTATATAAATCTAGTTAAAGGAGATGATACAGATAAACACATAGTGGAAATCAACAAATCCAAATATCCTGACTAGGCGAAGGGCATTTAGGACATCTAACTTATTGAATATGCCTGCTCCATATAGTTGTTCGAATGCACAACTGATGAGGGGTATTTATCCTTAACTGTAATTTGATTGAGCCCTCTGTAATCAATGCAGTGTCTTAATATTTTGTTTTTCTTTGCAAAAACAAATTTAAAAAACCACCTACCATGGTCAATGGCCTTGTAGGTACATTTGAGGTGCTCGGATTGTTCGGATTGGTTTAGTCTGGTGAGTTAGGGATGCCAGGATTTGTCCATTTAGAGCAGACATGGAGATAGATGAAAGAAGCGGCTCAAATGAAATAATAAGCTGTTGTGCGGACTTAGGACCATGAAAGAGTAAGCAATTTGTCTGAGCTTTGCTTCTGTGCATGGGTGTACTTTGTCTCCTTGCAAGCTCGTGGCAGAGATGATGATGTTTCCTCAAACTTGTTTTGTTATTTGGTATCTTTCTGTTCTCTTTTTTCTCACTGCCCTTTCTTCCTTATTGTTTTCCTTGTTTTAACTTATGTAATGGTGGGAAAAAAGGCAATTTGTGCTCAAGGCTCCACGATGACAAAACATTTCCTTATTGCCCTCAAGTCACCAATTGGCTTTATTTTCAAAACATTAAAGGCTATAGGTACGCACTCAGGCGTGGAGTTACTCCAGCAATTAGCGGCTGCATTTCAACAAAGTTGGGGGATTCAAAAGAAAGATTCTTGGCCTGTCTTGACTGTGTTCTTCTGATATATTTCAAATATATCAGATATATTTTGGTGTATTTTGGGGGACCTAAAGGACTACAGTTACAATTTTGATGTTACTTGGATAAGAGCTTTTCATATTTTGCCACAAAGTTGTTTGATTTGTGTCCTACAGGTTTGACTGCACTGCTCTATTCTCTGTGTCGAGGACAGCGTTAGGTCTACCAGGTTCCAAAGTAACACTGTAATCATATTAATGCAGCACTATAACACATTAATTTAGTAAATTTGTTATAAACATTACAGTTAATGATCAGTTAAAGTATGTCATTACTTGTACTCTTCAATTATCAGCAAGATGGGTACTCGTAAGGGAAAAATGATCCAACATACCCCTTTATGTGTACTTACACAACAAGAGCTCTGTGAGGAATGTACACTACTTCTAATTTATTGTACATTGGGACAGGAATATAAAGGCAAAGAGCAAACTGCTCAGTCTATAAACAGCAATTTACCACTTTAAACGTAATATCAAAACTTTACGAGCACCTGCAAAATGCTTATAGCTTATACACAGTGTGTGATGCTAACACAGATCTGGGCATTGTACGGCAACTTTGTTGCTGCTGTACTGAGAGTGATTGATATGTTTTTTTTTTTTTAACTTACATAAGTATGCATGTGCTAGCTTCATTGTAAACGACGTTTATGATAGATGTGGGTTCGTCCCGAAACCTGTCAGCCCCTGCTAACAGATTGTATGGGGACCAAAACCAAACAGCCAGTGTGCATTTTTTTTTTTAAATTAACAAAAGTTAAGAAGAACAGTCTTGTACATGTGGATCCATACTCTTTATACAATATAATCATTGTCGCCAAGTCACTTTTGTTAAGTGCTATCTGGGCTGTTGATCAACCACTTTGCTGCCAGCTTTTTTGCTGCTACCTGAAACTTCTCTGTGTTAGGATATGTTAGGATAGGAAAGAGTACTTAGATATCAGCATGTGAAGAATTACATGTTAAATTCCAACACAATCTCTTGTCAGTTTGTGTAAAGGTCACAGTTTTTGCTGATGATCTGATTTAAAAGACAGCGCCTGCAACTTTCCCCAAACCTTTTCTTGGTTGCCATCATGATGAATCCCTGCTGAAGACTTGGGGTGACATATGTGCTGCAGTCATGAAATCTGAGGTGCATTATCCGGAAAAAAAAATGTCACAGTTTCTGTCCATTCACAAAAATACATCACTTTTATGACTGTTTCCCAATCAATGGGACTCAGATGTATATTGTATATTACACAGGAGATGCTGATAGGTAATGTAAAAGTAAAGAAATAAGTGACAGATTACTTGAAAGTACAGAAGTGCACTGATGAACACACGATAGTGCTCAAGCATAGAATAAGAGCAGAGGAAACGAGAGACACTTGCATTTTAATTCATTTTTTCTGTTTTTGTTTCTGGCACCATTGTCACCAGATGGAGAGAAGGTCCTGAGTTTGAATCCACCAGCTGGCTGGGGCCTTCCTGTGTGGAGTTTGCATGTTCTGCCTGTTTTGTCCCACAGTCCAAAGACATGTTTGAGGTTCAAGTAATTGGTGATTATAAAACTTGGCCCCAGGTGTGAATGGTCTGTCTCTCTGTGTTAGACCTGCAATAGACTGGCAACGTATCAGGGGCGCCTCTTGCCCTATGACAGCTGGGATAGGCTCCAGCCCAACTGTGACCTGAACTGGATAAGGGGGGGAAAAGGGAACTGGATGTTTGCCTTCTGGAAGTTGAAGGGCAGTGGAATGAGGTGTGATGAATAACGTCAACTTTTTTGGCCAAAAGTTGGATTCTGTTATGTTTTCACCTGTATATGAAGCCTGGCTGTTGTTGTGCACGTCAGTCTGTGATCTCTATGATAGTTTGCAGTGAACTCCGGGCATGGCTATTAAAAATAAGAACAGTTGTCACTATTTTTGACTTTTGTTCGCAGTTTTTGCATCACAGCAAAGCGACTTTTTTGCTGGTTAATATTAACTCTGTGCCTCGGGCTCACTTCATTTTTTTTTTAGCAGTAACACATGTTAGCTGAGTGTATCTGATTACTGTTGTATGCTTTTAAAACTATAGCCTTATATTTATACATTAAGCTGTCTGATCCTTAGGTTTTGTGTTATTTTTGGACTGTTTTTTTAGATATCTATTTGAGTCTGTCTTTCTGTTCAGGTTTTTTATACTATTGTAGAGTTTGAAGTTTTGATTCTGTTTTTTGGTAGGTAGAGTTTTGGATCTCATTATTCTATAGTGCGTTGGGTCCTTTGAAATACCGATTCTCTGTTTTTTGTTCTTACTTTAATCCTTACTTTACTTACATACTTACTTTAGTCCTATTTAATCCTGTGAAGAGTTTTAGGTTTTGTGTTTCCTTCTGCTCTGGCTTCTGTCTCGAGTTTATTATTCCAGCCTTCTCAGAGTCCTTTTTGTTTTCTGCTTTAGTGTGAGTTTCTTGTTTCTGTCTTTAGTTATCTTTTGGGTTATTTCCTATTTTACTTTGATAATTAGTTGTCTTGCTTTGAGTTTTACCTTCTACTTGTGATTGTCATAAGCCGTTCATACACCACCTGTATCCATCCGGTCAGCCCTCTCTGTGTAGTCCCATCTCCCTTTGTCAGATTAGCTGTTGTTTTTCACAAGCTCCTTGTGTTAACCTTGCTGTGTTCCCATTTCTAGTTAGTTTTTTCCTACTTTTTCTATGTTTTGGATTATTCACCTTTTTTTTGGCCTTCCCACAGACTTGCTATCAACTTTTATAATAAATCTCTCCTTTTGTTTACTCTGCGTTTTGGTCTGCATTGTGAAGGAAAACCTAACACTGCTACGTAAGCTGATAGGATAAAACCTGAAGATGAGAGTGTTGTATTTTGACTTCAACTTCAAGCCTCACAATTATTATACAGCTGCCTTCTTTCAGCTTAGAAATATTGCAAAAATATCGCACTCATCTTCTCATCATTCTGAAAACCTAGTTTTGTGTGCCAGCATTCTCTTGATAATCTATTTTTATTGGACTTTTAAAACCTTACTGGTCTGGTAGACTGCAGTTCATTTAAAGGCAGCTGCAAAGGTATTAAATAAAGCTGATAACCAACATCACACCAGTTTTGACAGAGCTACACTGGCTCCCAGTATCAGTCATAATTGTTTTTGAAATACTTATTTTGAAAGGCTTAAAATGGTTTTGGCTAATGTTATAATGCGGCCACGTTTGTCATTTAATATCCCAGCTTAGAACTTCTCATCCATTTTTCCTTGAAGTGGGGAGACCTGGAATGTATTATTTGCTGTTCGCTCCTCTAGGTCTGTGGAGAAGTCTAAATATTGTTTACTAAAAACTCCTTGCAGGACTGCCAAGCATAAAGTTCACAGGTCACAACCAACCCTGTCAAAGTCTTCAATCTAACCTGCTGTGTGACTTTGCAGGTTGTAAAAATTGCAGAAATGCAGGCTTTTGTTTCAAGTCATTAAGAATGAATCAGGGTCATGAGCACAGCAGTCTGAGCTCTTAATTCCTTCTAGGCTAGAGGTCTGAATCTTCAGTGTAATGGCCTCTAACTGACAAGCATGTTACCTATAGCCCACTATATCACAGAACAAGATAAGGATAAGTTAAGACGAGGAGTTGTGCTGACACACACCAGCAGCAGTTCTTGTAATAAGACGGGGAAGAAAAACATATTTTTAAAAGTTTAACTTACTTTTCAAAGACATCACAGGCTTTTCATCATGAGGTTTGTAAATAGATGCTATATAATAAGAGAATATTTTCCCAATGTACCTGTATTTCTTTATGGAAGGGAGAAATTTGGCTATTGTGCTATTTTTAATAGGCTGTTATCAGAGATATAAAAGTGAAACATTACATTCAAAGAATCCTGACTGGAAATCTATAGGAGAGTTATTCAGTGGCAAAGATGGCTGTTTTCTTGCACTCCCCCCTAAGGAGACAATCAACAATAGAATGTAAAAGCCAGTTGTGCTGGGATATTTACTCTTTATTGTCGTAAAGATGTCTATAAATGTCCATAAAAAAAGGACATGAATCAGCCTGACATTTGTTAAGGTGAAACGAACGGGAGAAGTGATCGTGATGGGTTTACTATGGAAAATAAATGCATGACTTTTCATATCAGTCAATTAAATATAGCTATACTAGCTAATAGATTCAGTCACATCCAAACTAATGTAAGTAAATACAGAACATGCACATACCATATTTTTAAGTCATTCTCTGTTATGGTCAGGGCCTCCATTTCAGCAAGTGGTGTTGGTGAGCCAAAATTGATGGAATTATGAATGCAGAAACGTACTGTCACATTTTGATCCATCATGCAATACTATCTGAAAAGCATCTAAATAACAACCAAGAAATTATACAAAAGCTTGCCTAGTACAGTAGGTAGAGCAGGAGGGTTGTTGGTTTAGTCCCTGGGTGCTCCAGTCTGCACGCCAAGTATCTATGTGTGAAAGTTATTTAGAAAGCACTTGCACTTACAGTACATAGAAAAAAATAGCTGATTTTCAATTTTTTTAATGAATCACTGCAACTGTTTCCCATTTTCTTATAGCAAAATAAAAGAAATGAACAGTGCTTTGTCTTTTGAACTGTACTATAATTATCATAATAAGGTTAAATGACCTTTGTTTGCGTGCATCTTTCAATCTCAAAAATGTAGACAAATCAAAAATTGCAGTGAACCTACCTGAAAAAAAATTTCTTTTCACACTGGGAATTCACAAAGGAGCTGTTCATTTTGAACACACACTGCCGCTTGTAGCCACTTTATCCTTCAAGGTTCAAAGAGATCAAGAATAATTGTCTATACATCTCTTACACACTGATTAGGAGGAGGAGGAAGTGAAAGCAAGGATGACTCTCCTGCCCTCCCACAGTGCTACAAGTATTTTACCAGACAGAAAAAAAAAGACAGAGAAGTGTAGATAACTCCATAGCACACAACTATCACATTGTTTGCTATAATTAAACTCTGCAATCCCTGGTGGATGCTAAAAGAGACTTCAGTCAGTGTGAACATGTCACAAGCTCCCAGCGGGTTGTTTGTATTGTCAGTGATGGTTTATCAATACCCTGGATCTTAGTCTTTCTTTCTCCAACACACTGCCGTCCCCGGGCTTTTCTACATCGACCTTTACCAACTGGCATTACAGCGTGAATGAATGACTTCTGCTGTGAAGAGAGATTGTCTTTAAATCCCCATGGAAATTAACCTCAACACCAATGTTTTGCTTCCTATATCCCCTTTAATGGCTTTTTAATGAAACCATAAAAGGAGCCCTTTAAATTTAGCAATTACCCGTAAAACTTTAATGTTCAGACAATGAGTCATTTCGACCATTTTTTTTTTTTTGGCATTACAGCCTAGTATGTGGCCTTTCAGAGACACGAGGTCACCACTGATTTAACACTATACATTAATAACATAAATGTAAAATGGGAATGTGGATGATTCATTTTGATAGAGAAAGTCTATAAAAGATTTACCAATTTTTCCCGATCTCAAACAACTACATTTGTGCCCTCAAAACACAATAACGACACCCATATTTGAAAAGAACAGCGGCTTGGAGGCATTTTATCACTATCATAAACTATCTCCCACAGGGTAAGACCCCACTTCTTCTTTAGGCCTTGACACCATAGGTTAGTGAGAGGTGAGTGTCTCTCTATCTTGAGCATACAGAAGAATGGACTCTCACATTTCCCCGCTGGCCCTGAAGGCTATCAAGTTCAGGCATCTATACACTGAAAATGCTCCCTGTCCAGTGCCCTCTTACATTCATCATCACCCTTATAATGTCTGGAAGAAATATGCTGCTGTAAGTATCATCTTTCATGGGTGTCACAGGTTGAGTCTCCCATTTGTTCTGAAGCCATAAAGTTCCTGTAATTCTTGTGGGCAGCCCCTGCAGGCCTAGAAGTCCAGCAGGTAAGTCTGTTAAAAACAAAAAGACAATGGGGGTTGGCCGATTGTGGGGGTTAAAAAAGGGGGGGAGGTAAACAATGTGGTGCCACTTTAATTGATTTTGATTTTCATATTTGGTTCATTGTATTGTACTGATTCTATATTACTGATTCTAGCTGTCAATCGAAAAACACACATAATTAGGTATTATAAATTATTAGTCTAATATGGTTTCTATCATTTCATCACAAAGGAACGCTTCCTTTCATCGATTTAATTTATTTGGCTGCAAAACACATTTTTGTACCAGTCTATAGGGCCTTGTTCCACTTTTTACTGATTAAATTTCTGGCCAAATCCTGTTTCTGCATTTTCAATCACTAAGAGCAAAGCAGAAGAAAATGAAACAAAATAATTACATTTTACCCCAAGAGTAGGTAAGATGTTGTGCTTAATAAAAAACAATCTGGCCCTGAAAAAGGCCAAGTTTGCACAAAAATATGCAAAAAAACAAACCAAAAAACCTAATGAATAAGCGAGGAAATGATATGTTGATGTATTCAGTTCGAAATAAATTACCTACTCCACAACCTTTGTTGTTTTTGCAGCCATTTAAGTCTTTTATTGCCTTGATGGTCTGGATCTGGATTTATGATTCTCACCCATAAAATATTCTTACATTAGCTCCATTCTTCTGTCTATGACAGGGATTTTGTCTTCAATTTGCACTTTAACTTTACTTTGGAGTGTTTAAAATCTTTTTTCACAAAAGCCTTAATAAAACACGTGGCTCATTTTTTAAAAAGCTTGTTATGAAAAGTTTTTAATGCATAAATACCCACAAAAGTTTCTTGTTACGACGTCTTAACTGTTATGTTGTTAGTTTTTTGTCACATTTTTGTTAGCATTTGGTGGATTTTTTTTTTTTATCTGTGTGTTTTGTGTCTCAGTAGTATTTATCGCCTGTTCTATTTTTTAACAGCTTTGTTTTCCCCTTACTGCTTTACTTTGCCCTCCTTTTTTGTCCTCGCCTTTATAATTGTCCAAACTATTATTTGGATGCTAACTGTTTCCACCTGGGCTACCTCTGTCTGGTTCTCAGTCATTCAAAAGTGCTTTTAGACTTTTGCAGATTACCTGTTTACCCACCCATTGTCTTACCTCCGTTATTAAGTGTTTCCCCACTTTCTTTTCTTCTGCAGTTTGGGAATCCTTTTTGTGGATGGTGCTTTGATTTTTTTGTTTGCTTTTTCCACCTGTAATTAAATCTTTCTTTTTCCATGTATTCAGGATTTGTTCCTAAATTTGAACAAAACCACAATTAACATGCTAACAAAGAAAATATTTAGTGGCTTACCAGAAAATATTGGATTACCCATAATTTGGGATGACTCCAGTCAAGTAAGTGCATATACAGGGATTAGAAAAGGTCGGCAATAGCAATTGGAAATCAAATCAAAATATATAAAAAAAAAAAACTAAAAAAAACAAACATGCAGTAACTTGAAGCACAGCCTGAATGGTGAATATAAAGCAGCTGTTTTGAGTCCTGTGATTGCAGCCCTGCTCTATCCAACCAAAAACCTGCAAAAGAAAGAGCTCACACACTCATCCACACAGGCAATAGGAGAAGAACCTGGCCTGTCACAGGTGGATTAACACAGGCTCAATTCCAGTCACACAAGGGCAACAACAATTGCAAAGCAATAGGCCTTATGTGCACATGGCCTTTAACTGCGCCCAGGCGTATGTGCACCTGCTATTTTGGTTGTTTAAGTCTAAAAAGGCCATGCAGAATATAAATTAGGGGATATAGCCATGAACAAATTAGAAAATAAATACTTTAATATAGCTCGACATATAGAAAGTTCTTTCTGCAGAACAAGAATCTATTGTCTGAATGGTCCATAATGGAGTAACATTAGCACCTTAGTCTACCATCAGAGGCAGAGGGTTTGGTTTTGCTTGTAGAATGATGACAGAAATTCATTAAATATGGACAATGTTAAAGACATTCCAACTACAAGCACAAAGGCATTTTTATGCCTGCTCAATTATTTGTACCGTCTAGGGAGAGATTAGTGAAAATGACTTATTTACATTTGAAATATTTTAATTAATGTTGTGCATTGCTATGAATATTTAGCTTATTCTGGTTGGAAAAAATACACATTAGCCAGAGAAAAACATATTCAGAATTCTGAGACATCTATCCTCTAAAAAGAGGCAAAAATAAATAAATAAATAAAAACCCAAAAAAACCATTCAGAGCTTTTTCTGTGCAACATGTCGGGCTGCCACAAAAATAGAGCCATGTCAGTTTACAATGGCAATTGTACAAAGTTTACATTTTACACACATTGCAATCCATCTGCTTGTGAACCCAATGATGGATTCTTGAACTGGCTATCACCCAAAGGAGTGAACCTGTGAAGTCTGTGATACATTCATCATAAAGAAGTTGTGCTGTTAGCTTCATCACCTCCAGATGCTGTATATCCAGTAATGAGTGCTACATTGTTAGAAGGTGATGGATGTGATAATTAGTTAAGCACTTCCAAACTGTAGTCCTAGTTGATACAACATACTGTCATTCAGTTGACTGGCCAATTACTTTACAAGAATAGGCCAAATAGTTCCCCTCTTTTATTCTCTGCTTCATCCATTCAGTCTGATATGTATGGATTCATGTGCATGTACACAGAGTGTAGATTTTCCAGCTTAAAATGATATAAAAGTCCCCATTTGGAAGCTGGAAGGGCTACTGTGACCTGATTTATATTGTGCCTCAAAGTAATGAAAAGAAGAAGAGACTGCTTTTGTAGGTTTTGTGTGTGTGTGTGTGTGTGTGTGTGTGTGTGTGTGTGTGTGTGTGTGTGTGTGTGTGTGTGTGTGCGTGCGCGCGTATTAGTTTATCAGTTTGGCTTTTTGGGTCGGTTGAGAGTTGTATGAAAACAAGTTTTCACAGGACTGTACAATCCTGTCAAAAGGTAAAGACTCTATTTACTTCCCAAAATATTCTACCGTCAAATTTAGGCCGTCTGTCCAATAACATGACCCAAATTTGACTAATCCTCAGCCAAATTTGGGTCATACAGGACAGGACAATGATCCCAAGCAAAGAGTCAAGGTTTGCCAGATGGACCCAAAGTCAAAACCAGATGAAATACAGGCAGGACCTTAAGAGACCTGTGCATAAACAAATCCCAGCAAGTATACATTTACACATACAGGGAGTGCAGAATTATTAGGCAAATGAGTATTTTGTCCACTTCATCCTCTTCATGCATGTTGTCTTACTCAAAGCTGTATAGGCTCGAAAGCCTACTACCAATTAAGCATATTAGGTGATGTGCATCGCTGTAATGAGAAGGGGTGTGGTCTAATGACATCAACACCCTATATCAGGTGTGCATAATTATTAGGCAACGTCCTTTCCTTTGGCAAAATGGGTC
>NW_005187554.1:378914-392574 GCF_000239375.1 Pundamilia nyererei | reverse complement strand
CCAAAAACATTCAGCTTTGATATTAATGAGTTTTTTGGGTTCATTGAGAACATGGTTGTTGTTCAATAATAAAATTATTCCTCAAAAATACAACTTGCATAATAATTCTGCACTCCCTGTATATAAATACAAACATATATTTACAAACATACAGGATTGCACAGAATCCAGTGACTACACTTATGGTATAGTCACTGAAAAAAGGATTCTACCTCTCTTCCACAGCATGTATTTTGACCCATCTCCCTCCCATCACACCCAACCAATCACAGTAGAGTGCTGTCCATACCTGAGCCTACTTCTCCAAGAGATTTCTTCTTTTAAAAAGAAAAGAGAGTTTTTCCTTCCCACTGTCGCCAAGTGCTTGCTCATAGGGGTCGTCTGACCGTTTCTCTGTATTATTGTAGGGTCTTACAATACAACCATACAACATTAAGTGCCTGATGCGACTGTTATTTTGATTTGACACTAACATTGAAAGATTTGAAAAAAGATCATGGCTTTTGGTTAACCATCTGTGATCTAAGTCATCATTTTTTTTATTAATCCTTTATTTATCCAGGTAAAAAATCTCATTGAGATTAAAAATCTTATTTCCAAGAGAGACCTGGCATCATAGCAACAAAAGTCACATACCACATAGGTATATAACATTTAAAACAAATATCATTGGTGACAACTCCAATCCAACCCTATTCCTAACTCCTCGCTATACAGTCAGGAGTGTAATTTTTTATTAAATAGTAGCATACATAAAAAAAAACTTTTCACAAGTGTTAAAATCCACAATCTATGGAGACTTGTACAACAGTTGCAACTTGTTCCAAACTCCTATTTCTTTTGCCAAGAATATGCATCAATCTTAAGGTTCACTCATACTTCCCACAACATACTTTCTATTAGCTGCGAAGTTATCTTTCAAATTCCTCATGTATACAATCAAAGGGTTTCAATCAAATCTTTTTCATTTCACATTTAGCCATGAGACTTGGCCGACAGATATCACCCCTGATGTGTCATCTAATAAATTAAGAACACTTCAACTCCTTTAAAACTGTCGACATGATGACAGTTAGCAAGTTGCTCATTGCCTTCATTTGTCATTCTGTGGAGAGCATTAGTGTTCACATGTAGTGTTTAATCATCATCTGCATCATCTGCAGTCACTTGGTATGTAGATGCAATCTTAGCCTATCAATAGCATCAAGATCAGCCAGTTCTGTGGATTGAGCTCATAATCCAATTTAATATGTTAAAGTTAAGACTTTATATTGCTTTCAATAGTTGCTTTTTCAGGTTTTTATGTCAGAGGTCTTGTATTGTATTGTACCCTATCTAGGTCATACTTTTCAGGTAGTATCCTAATGATTAGACAGACTGAGAGGAATGCATTCAGATGTTTCAAACCACAGTTTTAACGCTGATGCAAGAACTGATGCAGACAGTAGTAGTAATAGTATTCATTTTTGATTTTAACTCTTTTTTTCATTTGTCATAACCTTTATAAAGCTGTACAATGTTTTTCTAACTGTAAAATAGGTTAAAAATACATGAGGCTATGTGGCTAAAAGTTTAACCTTAATTGGAACATGTATTTGATTTCCCAAACATCCACCTCTCAAAGTATATATAAATAAATAAATGCTTGAGCTAAAATCTAATAAAATGTCCTTGTTTGTAAAATGTACCAAACTAATGCAGTTTGACATGTAGTGTTGACTCTGTTATAGACTTGTTGTTGTAGAAAATTGCATCAGCAATGTTGGAGGTGAAAAACAATTTGTGGCACTGTGACCTTATGACAAGAAAGACCTGGGTTTATTGCCTCTCATTAAAGAAGGAAATGCTGTTTAAAATGTAAGTAGAAGAATAATTATTTTCCAAACCATTTAAACTGATACGTACTACATTCTCAATCTTAGGCTTTAGAGGAATTCAGGTTTTTTTTAGCTCTTTAATATAATATTATTACACTTTCAACACCACACTTTTCATGTGTGTATGGTCTAATCTAGACTGGGGAACCTTGGCTTAATGTTTTGAGTTGATGACCACATTCGTGTCATTCACTTCAACAGATTGCCATTGTAAGGTAAGTGTGGCCAGATAATGAAAAGTTACCCTGCGTTTGCTGTGTAGTACAGGCCTCTAAATTCACGTTTTCCACATTTAAAAAATATATGAGACAGAAAGGCCCAACCTACCAAACAGCTGAAGTCTGATATCAAGCAAAGAACTGAAAATATTTAATTTTCAAAACACAAAGTGCAAGAAGGGGTGAATCACAAAGGTAAACATGGCCTTGGCTCCATCTTTATTTTCAATGTATTGTTAGTAACAAATTAAAAATATATTTAGAACAGTTATATTTCTCAGTTTCAATATTTGATATGTTGGCTTTTAAAAAGCATTTTCAAATAAATATTGCGTTGAGTTGGACTGTAAACCAGTCCAACCAAGCTTTTTATGTGAAAAGTGAAAGTGGATTTGAAAGTCTAATCTAGACTTTAAATAGATATGGCTTGTCCTACTTCTAAAATGATCACAATGTATCCCCCTATAGGGCTCATTGAGTGGTAGAGGGCAAGGCAAATAACTAGATGTCAAGGTGTTAAGTTACATAGGGTTGTGGTAAAAAAATCTTTTAGGTATTTCTAAGAATAGGTTGACCCCTTAAACTTAAGAACTAAACCTTTGTGGCAATGCCTGGGCCTAAACAAGATTAAGATACCTACTGCATTTTCCATAATTTGGATAAATTTGGCCTATTATTAGTCACATCAGGTTGGTGTCCAACCCATTAACTTAACCCAGGGTTTCCCCTGCACATTCACAATGAATGAGATGGTGCTAGCAGCCTCTAATGCATCAAAATTGGTTATAAGCATACTATATTTGTTTAATAAAATTTAACAAATAGATTAAAGATCGTGGCTTTGGAAAACCCTCTCTGGCCTAAGTCATCATCTGTGACAACCCCAACTCAAACCCTTAACTGTAGGCAGTCAAAATGTGTCATTTTTGGTTTTCATTAAATAAAAGGTCACACATAAAACATTCACAACTGTTCCTTTCTCCAAATTTTAGAGCTAGGTTTACAAGCTACAGTATGATGACTTAGATTTCAGAATTAAAGTCAAACAACTGGTACTTGTTCCCAACTCCAACTGTATTTATTCTGCCAGAAATATGCAACTCTCTTAAAGTTCTTTGTTTCAAATGAGAAGGAAAAAGTTCTTTGTTCCAATTGAGAAGGAAAACCCAAAGGTGGATCTACCATAGCAAGAATAGCAACAATGATCAACCATGTATCAGACTGAGACTGGAAATGTGAAAGAAACATACCTGCATCAGCTTTGGAAGTCAGGTGAGCAGAAAATGGGAAGTACCCTTCACAAGAGCTAGAGAGAGTTCAGATGACTTCTACCGAATATTATAATCCAAAAACTTTTGATAACTTGCCACTGAATCTCAAGCAAGGTAGGCAAGTCGGAGCTGAGTAAAGCAGACAGTGGATATTCATTCTGATTGGTGTGCCTGAAAGACTCAAATCCCCTATTACAGTGTTCAGTACTTGTCTCGTAGAGGACCATCCATCAGCCTTGTATAGATGTAAATGCAATTACCCAAATAACATTGTGTTATTGAGTACTAAGTGATCTCTGAAGCTGTAGGCAAAATAAAATGAAGCTGCCATGTATAGTCTACTGTGTGAATGACTGTTTAATGATGACCTGGAGGTGACATACATGTAAAAATATTCTGACACTGTGACATTGAAAACTACACTCAACATACCTTACTAACCCATTTATGTATCTCTGTAATTCACCTCTCAGGTATAGCTGATTATAAGCCACGAAATAGGCATAAGCCCATTCACAGCAAGATCTTTATGTGATGTTCGGATGTCTGGAAAAATTCAATTTCAAACTTTCATTTCAAAAACTAGGAAAAAAAAATCTTAATCCTTCTTGCTAGACAAAACATTGCACTGCTTTCGTGTGTCGGTTTTCAATCCCACTGACTCCTTGGTTCAGTCTATTATATACAGCATTACAGTGAATGTATTATTCGTGCACTCGTTCGCATTACATTCAATGATACTGTGAAAATCTTTAAGTTGAATTTATTGTAAAATTAACCATCCTAACAACAAGGCTGACAACAAATTAGCTTTTAGGTCCATGACTTTCTTTGGGTCCTTGGTTAAGTTCATGTCACTCAGTGTGTTGACCCAGACATGACGTAAAAGTCACAAGACATGCACAAAAACATTTTTTAGACACTACAGGAAAGCAAAAACGAGCTATGACTATTACACTGACTTACTGTTGCCACTTAACTTGTTAGCAAACAGCTGGCTTTTAAGATGATTATGGGGCACAAATATTTTTTTAGAATTAATTTTTATTTTTTAAGAACTCATTAGGGAAAGATTTTATTCCTCAAGTGCCAAATGCTGCACTCTGTCCAGAAGCTATTTGCCATATGTGTTTGTCATTGCTTAATTGCTCAGGGTTGTTTGTTATCAGCTGAGCTTTTAATAACCAAAGTTGCATGATAGACAAATAATTTGAAGTTTTCCATTATAAAGATATTAGCTACAGATTCTGTGTTGACCATGGTTCATTATTTTTAAAAAATGTTAGCTCTTTAATATTAAAAAAATGTCTTTTCAGCTCTGCATATCTAAAAGAGTAGTTCTTTATTATTCATATTTTAAAACAGTCCTTGTAATCCACGTATGCTCTACTTGGCCTCAGTATAACCCTCCTTTCTGACTGGTTGCCGCTATTAAAATGACTTTGAACAGGAGGTGGGTGAGGCTGTTGTGCTCATAATCAGAGCTTTGACTGGCTGTACATAGTACAAAGCCTGTGTTTTTGTTTTGCCAGGATTACCTGGACACATAATCGACCTACTATTTGAAACAGGGCATGTTTATGAGTGTTTAAGCTGAGCTTCTACTAGCATAGATGCTAGTACAAACACAACAAGGGCCTATTTTTCGTTGTCCAACATATACTGTGCTCCGAAATTTGAATGAAGAGGTTCTATATTTTGCAATTTTTGGGGGGGTCAAGATGTTCTTATTAGCCAAGTCATACTGTAGTGTTTTATTAAGAAGATGAAAGAATATCTTTCAGGTTTTTTAAATAAATCAGTTTAAGTAACTTTATTTCGAGGATGACATTCCTGTACTCTGGTCCCTAATATATAAATATTGCATGTGCATATATTTCAAGCAGAGCTTTTTCCATTTGGCCACTGCATTATGCCTTCTTCTGAACTGCACTACAGGAGGTGCTTAAATTACAGGTCAAAAGACATTTTGTCACTAATGGAGGGCATGATTTGTGGGGGACAATGTGTTTACTTCTGCCTTGTTTATATTTACAAAAGAAAATATATTCCATGTTGATATAATTTGATGAACAACCACTTAAGGGTGTCTGTTGCTGGTGAGATATCTTTGGCACAAAGAGGCTTTGTTAACTTTTCCACACATAGAAAATTATTAATCACGTTGTCAGGAAAGTCCTTTTCTGCTGTTGCAAGCATTAGCAATCATAAATTCAAGTTGATGACTGGTGAAGTTCTAGTTTTTACTTTAGCAAGGATGTGTCAACTTGTCTTATTAGTTGATGATATAAACATTATTCTTTTTCGACAGTAAATTATTTTTATCATTACTACCATTGTAGCCATCTATCATGTTAAAGTCTGCTGTGCATATGCTAGACCAATTTTATTTCCTACCTGTTACAGTTATTTTCACCTGACGCAAGCCCTTTGTAGTGACTGAATAAGCTCTAATTATATGTTGACACAGATTCCAAGGTACCAGATGTTTTGGTGTTCAGTGTTCAGGCATGTGAGCACATTCCTGTGCCCGAAAAAAGGTAGATGTTAGTCAGCTGTCTGTCAAATTAGAAATCCCTAGAAATCCCTGATGTTGGAATTATGCTAATTTGATGCTTTTTTTTTCAGTTAAAGGTGGGAGGTATGCAGTTGTCTATTATTGTCTTGGAATGTGATCTTGTAATTTATTAAATAATATTGATTTGCATAGCAAAATACTCTCAGAAGGCAGACTGTTTTGAGGGAACAGCATAGTCTCTAATCAAATTTCACTATATCTATAGTTCAGGCTTCAGTGCTTGAGGCAAGAATGATTAACTTAGTTTGTTATTCTTGTATTATAAACAAATATTGATTATTAACTGCAATATTGGTACCATTTTTACACTGCAATGCAATTAGGATTGGTTTTAAATACAGACCCAATATTTTGTGTCTTTTACTTTTAATAGTAAAAGAAGAAACTCCATATAATCTCCTTGAAAAGTAGTATTATTACATTCACCATGACTAAGGGAGTCTTCACATATGCTCATTTTAGTTTGGCTAAATTGGACTCAACCCCTTTAGTTGAATTTGCTTTTCAACCTGAGGAAGTAGACTTATGGATCCATTCTGGATCATTGTACGTTATACCACAAACAGACAATAAGGAAGAAAAACACTTAAACCAAAATGTATGAAAAATGTATGAAAACATGTTAATACAAAAGATGTTCATATGTTACTGAAATGTGACAAATTCATTTATTACTTAATAGAAGTAATAATAATAGTTTTAACAAAAAGAACAGGCCTAGCTTAACAGATTCATGGCATTTCTAAACAGCAATGCACCATCTGCTGGCATATGGCTGCATGACACTATTGCACCAGCACTGGACAAAAATTAAAATGTAAAACAAACTGACTGAACGACTTGTAGGTCTAGTACCGACTAGTAACAATAGCGATGATTAGTCATCTAGTCATTCCTAGCTGTTCACTTTGAAGCTAGGGTTAGTGGTATCTGGGAAGTCCCTCCATTTTTTTAAAAGATTAAATAGTATACTATGTTTTGATTGAGAGATTTCTGAAAAATTTAAACGTACAGCTCTGCTATTACTTCCGACATAAATAAAGACAGAAAACTAAACAGTAATCACATTTGTAGGGTTAGTGAAGTTGGACTAGCGGGCATATAATGATGTGCTACGTGATCACTAGCTACACAGCTATGGTTAGCATAATATAAACACATTAGCACAGTGAAGCTTGAGGATGAACGCTAACCCTTTTCCACTCGATAAAAGTTAACGTGAGGGTTACTGGTGGTTAGGGACAAATGCAACAGCATGGCAGGATCCTGTAAACAGACCAAACTTCAGTCAGGAGAACTACTGAGATAATTCATCCACCATACGAGACGAGGTTAGTCATTAATATATTGCTGCGTGGGCTGGGCTGTTTTAAAAACTGAGCTTTAAAATGAATAGTGGTAGGTAAAACCAAGAGAGGAGAGGCTGACAGTGATCACTGACTGTTTTTAGGAGCTTGTTGAGATTAAATGAACAAGATACAAAACATTACAACATGTTAAAAACATGTTAATAAACGCAGGGTTCATACGTCATCACTTAAAGACCGGATATCCCACCTCCAGTGAATGGTTTAATGCAGTACAGTTGTTATTATTATCACTTGTTACATCCTGTTTATGATAGTTAAATAACATTCACATAAGCAATAAAATTGTCTCTTGTAAACTGTATGTGGTGTTAAATAGACCTATACTACTGCACTTGAATGTGGTATTTTAAGAGCCATATATCTTTTGAGGTGGTATTCATCATGAAAAGTTTGAGAACCACTGGTCTACGGTACTTTCTCCTTATGATGCTACAAGTGGGAAATTAATTCCTCGGTCCAACTTTGAACCAAGGAGAAGGTTTTTTTGACCTTATAAACTGCTTTGGACCAGAGCAACAACACTGCACTTTGGACACCTCAAAACGTAATTTTACGCCCATTCACTTTATGATGGGAATGCATTCATTTTGTTAAGAAATAGATTTTCTTTAAAATAAAATTTAAATTGCACAGTCCTGTGTGACCACAGCTTGCACCAATCCAGTGATGATCTGACCTTTTCCTTGACAACTCCAAAATGGTTAGTAATTACTATCGCTGACTTAGTGAATGAAAGATATATATCATTCTGTTACAGCTACTACAAGCTCAGTCCCTGAAGTCTACAATCCACCATCTTGAGACAATCTGGCATGTGCTTTTTACATGAAGCTGACAGCTTAGGCTGCACAGCCAGCAAAGGAGAGGCATTTTTTTTATTGCTTTTACAAAGACCTGGAAAACCAATCAGAGACCGAAAGGTGTTGTGAATTCTGATTTTAGGCAATTGGTAATGGATGAAAACCTTAAGATCATACATCCATGATGTTCTTGGATGCATTACAAAAGCCCTAATAGTGGTTATAACCTTTAGAAACTTGCGAATTTGAAGAACATTGTTTAGTTCCGCTGTATTTTGCAAAATGGGATGCCATGTAACTACAAATCAACTATTAACCCCAAAACATGTCTAAGGTTTTGAATAGACACTTTTAATAGAGTTGGAAGTTATAAAATGCTGACTTGACATTTGAAAGTTGTTTGGATTTTTTTGTGGTTGCAATGTTCTGTCTCCTACAAGTTTTTTTTATTAAATGTCACAATACACAATTTTACTATGCAACCGACAAATAAAAAGGCATTATGTCTGATACACTCTACCTCGAAAAATAATGGTTAAAATCATTGCCAATTCATGTCAGCGTGTCAACATGTGATGCTAATTTCTTCATTAGTTGAAGGATCTAATAGCACAATCAAAAAAATGCATGACTGTACTGTGAACTACTATATTGTTTTCTTAAGTGTTAATGCGAAGCACATATTAAAATATAGATGCACACAAAAAGTGTGATTACCCAAAACAATATGTGCTGCCTTCCACCTCCAGCTTTTATTTGTTAATTTCACACTATTTACCAATAAAAAAAATTTGCCATCTATTCTTTCAGATAATGTCTGTTTTTTATGGAAATCACTGTTATAAATGGATGCCAAGTCACGTCTTACTAAATAGAAGTATTTGTATATACATTTCATGCCTCATAAAAACAACAGCATGATGTTCCTTGATTTAAAACCGGCCAGTGTTGTTTGTCAGGTCAAGGGCTATAACTTCTTTTCTTTTTACTTTGGAAAATGCAGAACTCGGACATAGGACTTTAATAGCCTTTCAGTGCTTTGTCTTTTGCTTCAAAAGGAGTGCCATACAATAATAATAATGATAATAATGACGCTTCATATACTGACATTGGAAAGTAAAATCACTTCTAAAGAAAAGCAGCTTCTTCCAGTGATTCATTTGAGTCACGGGGCCCTGATAGCAAAGGTCCAGTGTCATCAAGAGGTAACACAGCTAGAAAACAAACTATTGTGTAATGGTCAGATGTGATAGGTTGTCTGAAGTATAACATTAGCTTTGGATTTGCTCTGTTTGCTAACAAATCCTGAAATTAACCAATGAGTGATTAATTAAACCATAAAAATATCCATAGCAAGTAAATAGCAAGCAAAATTTATTTTAGCAAGTAAAATTTATTTTACTTGCTATTTGGTCACATTGCTTGAAAAAAAGATGGTCAATTTAGGGGGAGCACAAAAACCTATTGTTTATTTTCTAGGCTGTCAGACTTAATCATAGTTGAAGGAAATTATCTGACAGCCAATCCACCCCTGAAAAAGCCATCACAAGCAATTATCAAACAGGGTTAAAAACCAGATACAAACTACAACAATTTGATCAGGAGTTTTTGCTTCATTGGCTGTTTTTTATTTATTTATTTTTTAAATCAAGGTCTTTAGAGAGTCAAGGTGTACATTCAATTGTATGACCATTTCTTTTGTGCTTTCTAAATCATTCTGTTCTGTGAAAATATTTTCTATTATCCCAAGCCTGAGAGTTTTTGGACCTCTTACTTTAAAGAGGTACTATTAAGTCTGGAATGGCTGTTACCAAAACCACCTAAAATGTTAGTTGTGGATTTAGGTGGTCTACAAATCAGAATGCAGAATTAGGCTCATTACATGCTGCATAATCTAAGTCAAGCATGTTTTGATGAAACACTGAAATTTTATTGTTTTATTACGCTTTAATGCCAGAGATCCAAAGGTATTGAGGGGTACAGATGAGGATATCCCAGATTGTTGCATCTTGTGGATGCAGTAACTCAAGAAATAAGTCACCTGAGATTTTCAAATTGATAACATAGGTGCATCTACTAAAACATTTGAATGATTTTGAATCTCAGTTACCTGAATCTCAATGTCAGAGTAAGTTTTCTGAAAATCTTGTGAATGTGATAACAAGGCAATGTAGAATTTTGAAATTGACACCATAGGTGTGTCTGTTAGGAGTTTGAGGGGCGCACTGGCAGTATTGTTTACATTGTTGTGGAGGAATTTTTGAGTCATTGCTAGCGTTGCTTCAGTTCTTTCAGGTTCACAGGTATTTGTTTATGCATAGCTATCTTAAGGTCCTGCCACAGCATTTCAATCATTTTGAGGTCTGGACTTTGACCACTATTGAATACCTCAATTCTTTTATTTATTCTTTTTTTTTTTTAGCTAATGTGCTTTAGATTTGCTGGTATTCTTTTAATCATTGACTTATTGCACAAGGACCAAGGCATCTCATGTTTGGATGTTATGCCTTCTTCTGTAGTAAGCAGGGAGCGAGGAACACTGTCACATGCCACAGAGTGCTGCAGCTATTAGCACTGTTATCTCACAGCAGAAAGGTTCTGGGTTGAACCTTTATGTGGCTTTTCCGATGGTGCTCCCTGTATCTGTGTGAGTTTATATGGGTGCTGTGATGTTTTTCTATAGTTCAAAGACATCAGTGCATATGTAGAAATTGATAAATGTGGCTTGTAGTGAAAAGAAAATATTATCTAGGCAAAGTAGAAAGGTTTGTTTACACCTTATGACCACTGAGACCCAGGTGACTAGGGGCAGATACATTTATTGCATCCAACTCCACTAGCACCCAGCAGGATTTGTCCCTGCAGGAGATAATTGTTTGAGCCTTCAGTTTGTTGGAAATCTTGTATAAAACTGTACAGCATGAATTCCACTGGGTTAAGTGGAGGCATGACTCTGAATAGATAATGCCCTGAAAAAATGTCCATGCCCAAGAAGTCAAGTCCAAAATAACACTGCATAAAATTCCCAGTAAAAGCGTGAGGCAAGCTTATAACCACAAGGCTAAAACAATCCTAACTAAGACAGGGATAGTTCAAAGTTTATTCGTGAAATGTATAGTTCAAAAACCAAGCATGCAAATTTCATGTTTGTGCTGAAATTGGACAAATACTGATTTTCAACAGTGCTTCTCTGAGACACAGTCCATGCCAACACATCCTTACATATTGTGTAAAAACATAAGAGCATTAATAATGCAATTTAATAAATTATGAATAACTGATAATAGCAGTATTGCTTGCCCTACAATTGCTTTGCAGAGTCCTTAACAAGATATACAATTAATACTGCATTCACATTGTGGTTTGTTCTTTCTAATATACTTTATTTATTTATAACCTTCATAAACTAGTGTAAAGAAGAGCATGGTCCTGGCACTGAGCCTTCTGAAAAATGTAGTCCTTCATTAGCTGCTTTTTTGATATGAAAAGTCAAAAATGCTTTTAGGAAAAGGGGTCAGTACAGAAAGCTGATAAAATGTTATTTCAAAAACCATGTGTTCAGCCACATTTAATCCACTTGCCTCCAAAACAGTTCAGTTCACATGGGTTATAGGGTGGAAGGCAGGTCAATTTCCTGTTTCTGAGGCTGTTCCAGAGGGGTCTTTTGGAGCACTGTGGAAGTGCCCGGGAAAGCTATTACCACCTACTGTTTGCCACCTACCTACATTTAAGAGTAAAATCTACATGAATGTCAGAACCTGGGGTAAAAATCTGTGTTGTAACAAGGTGATAAATATTACTTCTATAGGGAGTGTTTTTAACATTATAGTTCTCTGTAATATCAATTCTTAACTAGAGCAGTGAGCTTGACAAAAGTTGCGATAATCAGATTCATGCAGTCTATCTTAAGTTCCACAGATATTTGGAGGACTAGCGAGTGATATTTTGGAAAAACACTCAACTCTGATAATGGTTTTGAGAGCCCACTGTGTATCATTAGTACTGATTTGCATCAAGAGTGCTCAAACACCAGAAGAAAAACACCCCATATTATTTATTTATTTATTTTTGTTCTGGTTTTCATCATGAACACATCCATTGAGCTAAAACATTAGCCCGTTCAGGCACTTGAGCAAAGAGAAGAATAAAGAATGGATGTCTGGACTCACTCACAAATTCCACGTGCTTTGCACAAGACAGGACAAACAGAGTGCAGCACTTCACCTTTGTCAGCATTTTCTTTTGTTGTGTGTTCAATCATTGTTTTATATGTACAAAAAACAGAGAGGCTGCCTATTGCTTTCTTTTAACTGCATGCTGACAGGGCTTTTGCATGTGCATCCTCTTGGGACAGAGCTCTCCAGCTAGGTGGTGTTTTACAGACTTTGCAACTGAACAGCTCTAAACCCCAGGGGCTCTCAAGCAGACACAAATCTCTCTGACATCGTTTGTTTCCTTTTTACATACAGTATAGGATACACGCATTTGGAAACTTGACTCTCATATCTCATAATGCATCTTGGATTTTAAGCAGTAATTATTTTGAAAATCACAACATTATTCTGCCTGTCATACTTATTTAAATGTTCAGATTTTTGGTTTCCGTTACACAAATTAGACACTGCTTGAAAATGACATGCTGCATTTGCACAGCTTTTGGCTCCCTTGGGTTTACATTAGTTCAGTTTGTATGTCACACAGTCTTCCAATTCCTGCTGCAAATCCAGCACAAAATACTTGATCACAGTGCAGCCAGCACAGTAATATGGGAATCCGTGTCATGATTTCAGCAGGAAAGAGAGAGATTAATGTGGAAAAAATCATGCTGGAAGCATGGGAGAGTACACCGCTGAGTGCTCTTTATGTACTCAGTGCCATGCTTAGTTCAGTGGCGTTCTTAATGTCACCACTAGCTTCCTGAAAAAGTTTTAACATAGACGTGCACAGGACTACTGAAAAAGTGTTTCGTGAAATATTGTGTTTGAAATATTTCAAGCCCACTTGTAGGTAAAATACACAGCAAATTCAAAAGTGTTAAATGTTTTGGTGTTAATAGTCTTCTTGCAAAAGTTGAGTTAATTTTATTCTAAGTAGAGTCACATTCTTTTAATGTAACTCTGAGGTGTAAAATGATAGTAGTTAAAATCGAATGTTAAAAATGAGTGTTTCTATGTCAAATCTGGAGGTGTTACAATGGAAACATTAACTCTTGACCTCTTAACTCTGAACTCCTACAGGGGCTATGACACCAATAGAGTAAATTCACAGACTCCGCCCCCAGCACGGCTCCAATCGAAGCTGAAGTGAAGCAGTTTCAGAACATTTTGCTCTACATATTTGAGTTGTTTGCCATGCTTGGTAAGTCATTTTTTTAAAGATTGTTTCAATTATTATTATTAGCTTTTACTTCTGTGGCTCTTTGGAGTTGAGACAAAGCTGTGTGAAAGGCATTAGCCATGTTGCTCGCTGATAGCATAATATTCTGTTTTAGCTAGCTGAAAGGTATTGTTTGCGGGCAAATACCACAGCCTTGAAAAAAAAGCTTG
>NW_005187554.1:372123-376935 GCF_000239375.1 Pundamilia nyererei | reverse complement strand
TCTTTGAGAGTTAATATATAAACTCTTAACACCAAGTGTTAAATTATCAACTCCAGACAGATTTGGTGTTTAACACTAAATCAGAGTTAACGTACCAACTCTCCAAAAAAGAGTTAAATTAACACTCTCTGGTGTGGACCCATATAGACACTTTAATAGTGTTGAAATCAAATCCGACAGTGTTAATTTGGGCATGCTGGATTTGCTGTGTACCATTCTCTCATGTTTTCTTTCAATCTCCTTATCTTGGATCGCTTTCCATATGCATGGTGTCGTATCATGGTGTTTGGCTGCCACTGTATAAACATAGCCTATGATCTGCAACACAGCTGTAATGCTTTAGAGGAAAACATGTTTTGGAAAATAGTGAATGCAAAGGTTTTATTTTACACTGAACACCAAATAGAAAACAGGCTTCAGACTTCCGCTTCTCGATAAAAGTATCTTGCAGGATGTATTAAATCATTCTTTCGTTAAATGGTTCACCAAAACATTTTATGAGGAAAAGTGAATGACATGCAGGTTTACAAGACAAGACTTGGAAAAAAAATCCATGACATTTTAAGTAAAACTGACATATCAGACGGGAACCCCAAGAATAACAAGCGCCACTGTTCCTTTTAAAAATCTACAGGTCAACAACTTAGAGTTAGAGTTATACATTAGAGCGATCCTGAATCTCTTTTTATTTTAAATTATGTTCAGTATTCCTTTTCTTCAACTGCTATATAGCAGCCTTGTAGCAAATACTATGAATAGTGCAGACAAATGTTTTACAGTTAATGCAAAAATTAAGAAGCCTTCATGGCAGCTATTCATAGCTGACAAATAAGCGTTCAATGATGATAATAATAATAGTACATATAAAATTAGTTTTAATGAATATAAATTTAACATATCAATACACACTGCTTGTAACCAGAAAAATAAAATATTCAAAAATATTGATCATAAGTTTAATTTAAAAGCTGATTTGTGTAATGTTGTGTAATGTGTCTACTACAATATGTGTGTACATATGTTATACTCACCATAATAATTACACATAGTTTTACAGCAATTTCATTACATTTGTTTAACATTAATTTAGTCCACTCCACAGTGGACAGCATTTAAAAAAAATACTTGAATAATAAATGAAATGAAATAGAAACAAATTAACCTTATTACTAACCTACTAAATTTCCTTTCACATTGTACCTTTATTTTTGACAATGAATTTCTTGACAATGAATACTAGAGATGCATCGATTGCCCAGCCAGTGCCCTGACTGGTAACTGGCCACTCAGCCTCACATATGATCCAGCTCTTTTCATGCATGTAACCAAATACCCAGTATCAATGCTACTATCAGACCAAGCAGCTGGAAAATGAGCTGATCAGAGGTAACCTATTATTAGATTAGCTCGGGTCAGCTCATTTTAATTTGTTGAAATATAATGCTAAAACTAAAAGCTATGGTAGACTTTTAGCTTTTTTTTTCTTTGCTTGTTTAGTTCCAATCATAAACAATGATAATGTTCCCGCACCAATTGTAACCATTATTTGTTTTTCAACCATATGGTAAAAAATGGTAAATGGCCTGTATTTGTAAAGCGCTTTTCTAGTCCCTAAGGACCCCAAAGCGCTTTACACAACCAGTCATCCACCCATTCACACACACATTCACACACTGGTGATGGCAAGCTATATTGTAGCCACAGCCACCCTGGGGCGCACTGGCAGAGGCGAGGCTGCCGGACACTGGCGCCACCGGGCCCTCTGACCACCACCAGTAGGCAATGGCTCATTATCTCCATTATAGTCTGGAGATAATGAGCATCTCCAGACTATGCACAAATAATTTAGAAGTGAGAACTAAATGATCCATTAGATAATCTGGCCTGAACACCTGATCTACACACATCTAAAAAGGGAATTGCAGATGAGAAAAACAACAATGAAGTTTTTACCTGGGAATTCAAGACTACAAACTCGTCACATTTAGCAGATAATAAAGTCACTGATTGGTAAGGTTAACTAGCCCAATAGCTAGACGTTACTTTGAACTGAGAATTGTCAGTTGCTAATTAGTGTACTGGAATTGTCTACTGACACAAGTGCATTGAATTCTTTTTCATGTGTTAATTGCCCTTTTGGTTTTAATAATAACAGCTTTCTCACATTCTACTGTGCTTTAAGTGGTTAACAGATTTAAAGCATCAAGACGTCTTTCATAGACGGACTAAAACCCAGAGTTATTTATTTGGCTCACTGCATTTCTTTTTCCAAATTTGCCTGGAAAACATCCGATAAGTGACCTGTGAATGCATCTTTGCTAATTCACTATGAGTAGAATGTGTGGTCAAAGATGGACATTACAAAGATGCACACACCACTGCTCTTTTATTCTGCTTGATCTTTCACAATTTCCACCCTGGTTGCTAATTATGCAAAGTGACCCATTTCATCAAGATGATTGTGTAGCACATATGAAGTGAACTCAGCTATGTTGAAGAGAGAAATTGAAAGAAGTAACTATGACAGCTATAAAAACACCACTAACCAATATGTTTCAGCAATGGATGTGTCATTTTTATTTTAATATTGATGTTAACATTCTCTTATACTGCTCTTCAGTACATTTAAATGATCATCCAACCACAGTCCCTCATTTGCATACTGTGTGAGAGGCGTTTGAGTGGCTTTTCTTTGTCAGATGCTAAAATGCTGTTGCCTTCAGATCGATTTCATCATTAAGTCGTCCTGTATTAAGTGGACGACCTTGATGAAGTATGATGTTTCGTATACTAGAAAAGCAAAATGAATTACTTCTTCAATTTAGGCCTTTCCAACATTTCTCCATTATAAGATGCACAATAACAACACAGCAAATAAGCCCAGACGCGCTGTCAGAGCTTTCATTTTCTTGTCATCTCGGAACCCCTGCAGGGAGCTTCAGGAGGAGATGCAGCAATTAATGACTTTTTTGGTCATTTAGACGAGGATGCAGCTGAATTTATGTTGCTCGGTGGGATGACAAGTGTGTCTCCGTGTGCCATAGTTACTTTAGCCCATTACTTGTGATATGAGAAAATAAAGTGTAATACCACAGTGACAGCAAAGCCCAGTATTATATGTCACAGTCAGTTTAAATTTGGCTGCAGGCTGGGCTTTGACAGAGCGTTGTGTAAGTCGACTGTAACACTTTTGATCCAGGTGGTTGCTGCACAAGCAACTCAGCACATTTACTCAATTCCCACTGTAATAATCTACATGTAATGGTGCTTAACTTATATGTTTGTGCTTTGTGTCATCGTTTTTAATATTATTTGAAAGGGATATACAGCCCTAAAAAAATGAATATGTTAGAACGGTTGCAAACATATCCAGCTGGTAAAAAGACAAATGACAATTGCTTTATAGATGTTTCTTGTTGCTTGATGCTCTTCCTAGTGAAAAGCATCCACCACCAAATAAAACTTAGTAGAGCTAGTAGCTAGCGTGTCAGTGCTAATCCTGATGTCAATGCTAGCTAGCTAGCTACTAAGAGTCTTTTCAAGCACTGCACATAAAACCACACTCTGCATATGTTTGGGGCATTGTTCTGTGCTTATGTGTTAAATTTTACATGACATATAAACTTACTACAGGTGTAACAACACTATGATATCCCCCAAGGGAGACATTTTTTGGGCCCTTAGCATCACTTTCTCTCTCCTTCTCTCTTGCTCTCATAGACACACACACACACACACACACACACACACACACACACACACACACACACACACACACAGTGAGTGCAAAAAATAACAGCACATAGCAATAATCACATAACATAATTCCAGCTTTTGATCAGCACCATGGACAACAGCCACAGTCAGAGGTCTGGGAAATTGACACATTTATCTATGCTATAAATTCACGCTATCTTCTTCAACTAGGCTACCACAAGCCCAAACCATATTTAGCTTTGCTAAAGTAACATAAAGACAACTATAAGGTCCATAAGTATGGCACAAAAGAGAGAAGCCGGTTAACCACAGGTCCTAACATACTGACTGGACAGGGTCAGTGTATAACAAGCACACTCATTTATAGAATTCATTATTCAACAGATGTTTCCAGTGGACCAGCTTCTATATATATCACACACCCATATTACACAACGAGTGCATATAAGTGGCAACAATGTTTCAATCCTAAAACCCTCAAGTTACCCACATGTCAGAACTTCATCACTGACCACACTGCTCAAATCTAAAGTCCTGGTTGTATCCTCATCCTGCTCTCCTCTCTGCTTCCTATTCTGTGCACCGCTTCTGACTTTGCTCACTAAACATAATTTAAAATGCTGACAACTACTCTATGTCTTATAGTCGCAGAAGAACAAATTGTTTCATAGGTGAGATTAACAAGACCCCGTGCATTTTGCACAGATGACACGGAGCAAGGTAATAAAGTTCAAATACAATACATTATCCAGCACGACGCTACACCATCAAAGGTTTTCAGGTAAGCAACATATTTTTAATCAGTGGGGTGTAAAAACCACTAAGTAAATATTTGAAGCTAAAATTCAATTCATAAGGAAAATGAATATGGCCTAAAACATGATAGGCTTTGGTTCACTTAAACATATAGTGGTACTCTTACAATATGTCCGATACTATAACACTGTGAATATAGACATCCAATGTAATGTAGAGGAGGGTCTCCTTTAATAATCACGTTGAATGGTCTCCACTTACCTCTGTGTCCTTGGCCCCGTTAGACATTACACCTTTGCGGTTGGGGGCTCTGTTGGCTCTCAGGTGACTGTTTCCTCG
>NW_005187554.1:366822-369709 GCF_000239375.1 Pundamilia nyererei | reverse complement strand
TGCAATTTACTATTATTAGTCACAAGTTGTAAACAGTAAAACAATTACAGTAAAATTTTAAAATGTCATCATATTCAATCAGTCCACGACTTACATTACACAACTAAGTATGCAGTTTGCATACTATGCCACAGGAAAGTTTATGAATGGAAGGATGTGAATTCTGATAGACACAATTAGTCAAGCAGCTAAAGGCCACGAGACACGTTTATCTATGCTCACAACTTAAGAGTTTTTTCATGCATTAAACATTTTCAATTAACTTTGTTTTTTAAGAACACTTCTTATGTTAAGGCTACATTCACACATACATGGATATTTTTGAAATTGGAACACGCCACTTTTGTTTTGAAAAATGTCTTGGTCCACATGAAAATGGAAAAAAAACAAAAAAAAACAAGGAGCATGCCAAGTTAAAAGGTACAGATATATAACCAATACAATATTGACCTTTAGCCTACAAAGATAAACCAAGGCATACACCTTTTACCTTGCAAGACAAACTCTTTATTTTCCTTATCCACATCTAAATATGGAAATAGTTTCAGAAAATCTTCATCCTTGGAGGACTTTTTCTAAAGCTCCGTTTTCAGTGACCTAAAAAACACAGTTTAAATGTGAACGAAAGACCAAGATGCACAGAAAAAGCTATGTATCCGTGCACATGTGGACAAGCCCTGAGTCACCATTATTACTAACTCTGAAGTGGCACCTTGTCAAGTGCATTTAAGCTGTGATACTGTATGTTCACATACTGAATGTTGAATAAATGTGCTCACTACCTACACATAGTGACTTGAATGTTTGAGTAGCTCAAATTGTTTTGCTAGTTTATTTAGAAAACGTTGGCAGGAGAGACAATGATTTAAGAAAAAAAAGTAAAGCATGACCATAAAATCAAAAAATTAAGCTCATTACAGATAATTAGGTTTACAAAACCTGATGTACAGAATAATCAAATCAAATCAAATCAAATCAAATCACTTTTTATTGTCACATCACATGTGCAGGTACATTGGTACAGCACATGTGAGTGAAATTCTTGTGTGCGAGCTTCACAAGCAACAGAGTTGTGCAGAATATAAAATAAACCAGAATATCACTGAAGACTGGAGAGTTGATGTCTTTAAATTTAGAGCATTTAACTAAATCGTGATAATGAAGAATATCCCGCCCTGACTGCTGCTCCTCCAATGTCCTGCCAGTAATGGCCAGCAATGTGTATACGAAAGCATCGAGAACACCTGAAGGAGCCAGCAAAGAGACATGAGCTGAGGAAGTAAGATGACAGATGTCTTTTTGATCAAGTAGGTAATCTGACAGGAATAGATAATTCAAGTACCGTCTTGCTATTTGAGGAAAAAAGATGAGCTGAAGATGAGCGTGAAATAGTTCCAGTTTACACACTACAGATTAATTCTACCTACATGTAGAACTATTTAACATGGGTGCAGAAGAACTGTAGGTTGAATCCAAAATAACCTTTAAATGTAATGTTGAGAAGTCGCCTGTTTTTCTGATGATTTTTTTTTTGTTATTGAAATTATATGAGTTTTAATATAAGTGTTGGCTGTCAAACAGGGTATCAGACAAGTAAAATACCATTAGCAATACCATTTTTACAATTTGCTCTCTTGTGTCTTTTTTTCTTCTTCAAACCTATTCCCGTATTTGGTACTCTGAGTTAAACATGTACAGCACTTGAAAGTGGAAGATAAAACACAGTGTTGTGTGAAGGGGTCTCCTCTGCACCAGTTAAACATAACAGATCTATTGCTCCGGATTGTAAATAAAAGAAATACTCAGATGGGAATTTGCTCAGATACTGCAATTAGAGCAGTGTGAACTTCAAATCAGAAAATAAATGGAAAAGTGAGAGGTTTAAAACTACACATTTCAAAACACTACACTCTGTACAATAATTAGACCCCGGAGGACCAATTCTGAGGTTACACAAAGGCCTTGTTAATCTTTTTGTGCAAGGTAATCATAATAAAAATGATAAACTATTCTTACACATCACCTAATTAAAAATGTTGTACACTTTGTTTCATATGTATGTACTCTTGGTGATCAATAGCAGTATATCCATCAAGGTACAGTAGACCAGTACATCTTCTATATTACTGCTCATGCAGCACATATCCATCCATCCATCCATCCATCCATGTCAATCACCTACTCCACTCAAACCTCAGTTGTTAACAAGACCTCAAGATATTTGATCTAATCCCCATCTCCGTTCTCAGGGTGGCTACCTGGGCCTGGCCACAGTCTTTGTCCTATTCCTCCTCTTCCTTCATCTACATCCTCGCCTTTACACACAGTTGCAGACAACTCTGGTGAATGATGGAGGTCAAAAATTCACCACCCTTTGCCCCTTGGCTGCACCTAGAGAATCTGCCAATAAAAGTTGAAAACAGAATAGTGAGGGTTAGGCAAGTCACGTGTTCACCAGGAAAGAGTTATTTCTAAGTAAGCTCTCAGTATGACCTATGAACAGTGGACCTGATGCGCCATACTGCAACCCAGAAGGACAGAAGGATGTACACCCTTGAGATGATAAAGGTGGTCCAATGCTTCACAGCTAGGTGAAACACAAGACTGTTTTCTGGTCCTGCTGTTTTTAAAAAAGCAGACCAGAACCTCGGCCCCAGGGAACCTCGGCCCCAGTTTGCCAAGTCAGAAGCACTGGACGGCTGGTTGACATATCTCTGTCAATCCGGATGCTAGTTGACAGATGCACATCAACCAAAATAGCTTCACAGAGCCCTGAGGAACTCTGAGAGAATCTCATAAATTTCCTGGACCCAGTAACACAACACAAATTAGAATGAAGGGTAAATTTAACTGAGAAAGAATAAGATAAAATATATAAATTAAAGTT
>NW_005187554.1:330904-366619 GCF_000239375.1 Pundamilia nyererei | reverse complement strand
GGAGCGGAATCGCTTTCCTGACCTCAACAGAGAGAACAGTCTGTTGTTGGGATGGCTGAGGTCCCTCACGATCTTCCTGGCCTTGGTCCAGCACCGCCTGTTGTAGATTGAGTGCAGGTCAGGGAGCTCGGAGCGGATGGTGCGCTCAGCTGACCGCACAACCCTCTGTAGAGCTCGTCTGTCCTGCATGGTGCTGTTCCCGAACCAGGTTAAGATGTTTCCCGTCAGGATGCTCTCTGTGGTGCAGGAGTAAAAGTTCCTGAGCACCTTGGAGGGCAGTTGGAAGTCTCTCAAGCGTCTGAGGTGGTAGAGACGCTGACGGGCCTTTTTCACCACGGTGTTGATGTGACAGGACCATGACAGGTCCTGCGTGATGTGAACTCCGAGGTATTTGAAGCTGTCCACTCTCTCCACTGGGCACTTGTTGATGACAGGGGTCTGGTAGTTCTTCTCCTGCTTAGTGCTGAAGTCCACTATCAGCTTCTTTGTCTTACTGACGTTTAGAAGGAGGTTGTTCCTCTGGCACCAGTTCTCCAGATTCCTAATCTCCTTCAGGTAGGCCGTCTCGTTTTTATCAGAGATCAGGCCCACCACGACGGTGTCATCAGCAAACTTGATGATGGTGGTGGAGCTGATAGTGGCCACACAGTCATATGTGTACAAAGAGTACAGCAGGGGGCTCAGAACACACCCCTGGGGGGCTCCAGTGCTGAGAGTGGTGGAGGCTGAGACATGTCCGCCCATCCTTACTGCCTGTGGTCTGCCAGTTAGGAAGTTGGAGATCCACTGACACATAGATGAGCTGAGTCCCAGATGCTCCAGCTTGGTGGTGAGTGTGGAGGGAATTATGGTATTAAATGCAGAGCTGTAGTCTATGAAGAGCATTTTAACATAATTCCCCCTTCTAGTGTCCAAGTGAGTGAGTGATGTGTGGAGGAGATGAGAGATGGCATCGTCTGTGGAACGATTTGGACGGTAAGCGAACTGTAGTGGGTCCAGTGTGTCTGGTAGTGAAGAAATGATGAAGTCTCTGACCAGGCGTTCAAAACACTTCATCACTACTGAAGTGAGGGCTACAGGGCGATAGTCATTGAGAGAAGCAGGGTGGGGTTTCTTCGGGACAGGAACAATGATGGACTCTTTGAAGCATGTGGGGCTCACCGACTGAGATAAAGAGATGTTGAATATCTCAGTGAACACAGGAGCTAGCTGGTATGCGCAGTCTCTGAGGATACGACCTGGGATGCCGTCTGGTCCTGCTGCTTTCCTGGTGTTCACTCTCTTGAAGGCTCTCCTTACTTCATGCTCGGAGATGACGAGGACGTTTCCGGTGCTGGCAGTATCTTCCTGTCTGCAGCCATTAGCGCCGCTAGCACTAGCATTGTTGGAGTCCTTAGCTGCAGCCTCGAAGTGAGCATAGAAAGTATTCAGCTCATCTGCCAGAGTCACGGCCGCGTTTGTCATACCGGTTGTTGGTGCTTTATAGTCCGTTATTGTCTGCAGAGCCATAGTAGTATCTGCAGTAAAGATAGTTTCATACATTGTACCACAGGCAAAGTTGCCTCCATTTTTATAATTTTATTATCAATATTTTGTACATTTCAATGACTCACTTTTTAGAGTGTATGTTGTGTATTTTTTGTGTATTGGGTGTATTGTAGTATACATACCCATTAAAAGTGAATCTCTGTCCAAAAAATGCACTCAGTTTACTTTTTACTCACTATGATCATCATTCATCATTTTCCCCCAGTAATTAAGGTTAGGATATGAATTGTTTTTTTTATTCCAATCCATTCTTCTTTTGCAGCATTTAAATAACCTTTATCTGATTTGATGGTTTTGTCAAAGACTTTTTAAAAAAGTGTTTTGCTTTTCTTTCACAAATGTGGGGATTAAATTGTGTTAAAATGTACAAAACAATGATGTCATGTTTTGTGACGAGGACCCAGGCACAGAGAGACTTGATGAATTTGAGAATCCTTTGATTTAAAATAGAAATTTGCTGACCTGCATAGAGATGGTGAAATTTTGATGACTGATAATGGAGATGAAGACTACAGACGATGAGGACAGGGAGGAACAGGGGTTTAAATGCACCAAGGAGACAGTCAGAGGGAACTTGGGACAACTGGAGACATTTAAGGATGCAGGGACTGACAGAGACAGGGAAGAAGTCTCATCGTGACGAGTAAAGTTTATCTTGCCTGGCTGGGCAACTCTCTGGGTGCTCAGCACACCCAAAGATCTGATCCTAGTATCGCCCCTGGGCTCCAGCACCCCCCGTGACTCTGAAAAGGATAAACGGAAGTGGATAGATGAATATTTAGAGAAAGTAGCAGCACACCAAGGACATGAGAAAAAAAAACCCTGAAATAAATGTTTTTAAACAGCTAAGATGTTTTTCCCACTAACTTATTAAGATGTCACTGATCAATTGATATTATCCATCAGTTTCCATTACAACTAACAGAACATCTGCTTAAAAGAAACAACACATACAAGGTCACTCCAATTACAAATAGTTTGATCTGGCTAAGACAAATACAAATCATGTTAGATTATTATTATTATTATCAAAGTGATTTTTAGTTTTTGGTAGATGACCAGGCCCATCTGGTAAGAACTATATCTTTTGGTAAATGTTTAACAGACCCACGTTTTAACTATGCTGAAAATTATTCAAAGACAATAGCAGACAGTGTTGAAAACTTTATTTATACCTAACTCACCTCCCTCTGTCTCTTTCCGGCTCTTCTTTTATCACAGTCTAGTTTCTCTGTAACGCCGCTGGCTGTAATGTGAACTGTCAGTGAAAAATAGAAAATTGTTGAAGGCTATTACTTCCAAGTCATTAGTTAAAGGTGGGTGGGCTGTGCAGTCTTATGAAATAATATGCGCAGCTCTTCAAGTCATTCTCCTTGCCATGGAATGGGTCACTGCAGCACAATTGTGAGTGATGGCCTTACAAGACAACTGTACTCTAATCTGAATCAGTATGAATGGGAAAGAGAGAGGGCACTTGTAGTGGGTCCAAAATATTATAGTAAATTTTCATTTGTTGCATATAAAAAAATGAGTTTAAGTGCCTGTTATTCTTATTTTACAATAAGTTAGACCTCAGCGTGTGCCACAAAAAAAAAAAAGTATATGAATCTGTGCTGCTGTATTGCTAAAAAATTCCAATCTTTTTCCATTTGTTCTTACTTTACTGGAACGTGGATTGTTAGCGGTGAAACATTTAGAAATTACTGACCAAATTATGATTATTTTTATTATTTTTTAACCAGAGCAGAAGAGCTGATTGCATCAAAAAATCTTTAGCATGCAAATTTTGCAGGTTTTTTTATTTTAAATCAAAGACCTGCATGTCGAGTTATTGTAATCTTATTGTGCTCTTGAAATGTTTATTCTCGTGGTGACTTGGCTCATTGTCCACAAGGTTGCATGCATTAGCATCAAGTTCACAGGTTTGATAACCACCAAATTAGTGTCACCTGAACTCTATTAACCCCATTCAGTGTGATAGCCTTGCTGGGTGACAGTTGGTATAGGAGTGCTGTTGATGGACCACAGTAAAACACTAAAATCTTAAATGTTTAATGTAAGCTGACCATGAAACTGCGAGGCTAAATAATATTCCTTCTGACTGTGTGCTCCTTTTCAGTTGTAGTTATTCATGCTGGAGGGCCAAGAGGTCCCATGATTGTATGAAATTATGAACCCTGAGGGTCAATTAAACTGTAATTTTGTTGATACTGTACTATAGCAGGAAACTGAACTGCAGTTTCATTTGTATAACACATCTTAATTAGTGGATAATAATAGTGGCTTTAGTTGAAGCCAGCTATAACATCTTAATGAATGGCTAATAATAATTGAAAGAAAGAACAGCATTATAACAAAAAAGCAGCATCTGGATTTATTTTGAGATTTTCTTTTTTCTTTTGTGATAAATAATTAAATAATTTGTTGTCCAATAGCTTCATGGGGCCCACTTTGCTCTAACTACCCCAAAATGTACCAAGAAAATATCTTTTCAGCTAAGAGCAGGAAACTGCTCTTAGCTGCTCTGTGTGGTACCCAGCGCCTTCTGGTCTCTTTGTTGCTATAGCCCGTTTACAAGGTTTTATATGCTGTTGACAGTGGTTACATGAGTTACTGTTTCATTCAGGTGCACATTGGTTAATTGCCCTCAGCTCGAGAAAGTTTTCTCTTTTTCGGGCCATTTTAAGGATACGCTCATTCATTTTATCCAAGTTTAATTTAATCCATTCAGAGTTTCATTTTATATATTTATGCTTTCTTCTTATGTGTTCATGTTTTACTTTATATTATACAACCTCTGCTTAAAGAAGTGTCTGCATGTTCAAGGATAGAAAAAAGCTGTGGTTATCAAATCATACAATGAGCTATTTATTAGTTAATATAGCTCTGTTGACTGTGTGAAAGTGCATGTTCATATGACCTCACAGATCAGTATGAGGTCTCTTATCAGTGCTGTTACCAGATATGTTGTCTTTTCTTTCGTTTTTTTTTTTTTTTTTTTTTTAAAGAAATCCTCTGACAGAATCCATTGGACACCACATACCAACAGCCATCAAGGTCAGCAACAGTCTTGTGAACACAGTGGGGCATTTAGTAGGGAGAAAAATAAATATCTCCCCTAAGAGATGAAGTAGAGCAGGGTGAACATTGGGTTATAAAATTCAGGTGGAGACAAACAGGGTTTCCAGTGACTGGTAATGTTGTCCCACATCTGCTAAATGTAACAAAAGAGCGCTACCCAACGCAAGTTTTAGGTGTGGTGTCTACTAGATAATAGAAACAGATGGTTAGGGGATAGGAAAAGATAATGGTTACAATGATAGATGTAGTGTTGCTCTAACTGAGAAGGAGAACTTTCACACATTGTATCCCATTTATATATGTAAATTTTAAGAATGTGCTAATAGAGCCAGTCGTCATTAAAGCATAAAACGATAAACTTTTTAGCTGCAGCACAGCCAAGCTTCAGGCCAAGTCCACCAAGAAAAATAAATACACTGTGCTTAAGATACTAAGACAATAATAATGCAATGTTGGGCATGATATTAACCTGATTCAAGTTAGGTCTATTTCTTGAAACAAGATGATACATCTTTTACAAATAACACAGCAGCTTAAAATGTTCATGAAATGCCAAAAAAGCTTGTTTCGTGTAAGATATGACTCAAAACAAGATATCCAAGATGCACTGTCTAAAAACAAGTTCCTATATCTCACTGAAACGTTACTCTTTAGCTGATTATGGCTTATTTTAAGTGTGATTAGATATTTTGACTTGAAATAAGACAAATATACTTGGTAAGATTTGGAGTTTTTGCAGTGTAGTAACATCCCACCTCAGTGTCTCCAGAAATGACATAGTCTAGTTGTTTATGAAATAACTTAAATGTAAAATTGACTTAAAAAGTGTAAATGGTCCCAGCTCTGTAATTTCAATCATTCCTGCATTACATTAATCTGTTTGCTATGCAAATTAAAAGCCACAGCATTTCAATAGAACAAACCTTGTCAAATTTCTTGACAAGCTTTTATTGTGAAACATTTTCAGGAACTTGAAAACCTTTGAGGTTTTTTAAAAATGATTTATCATTTTTATATTTTGTGTACTACCTGGCACATAGAATTGTTTCCATATCTATGAAGGTTAGGTTCCCTCCCTCTCTTTGTACAGTAGTTAGTTTTTTTCCCTCCATAACTCACCGGGTAGATGCTGTTAGAGGCGTATGGCACTTTCATAGACACGCAGCTGTAGTTGATTGATGTCTAATCCACTAATGAGTTGTTTAACATGACCTGTCAAGCGTGCTTCTGCTGTTGGTGTCTTTCACAAGAGTTCTCTGATAAATATTATCATCACCTGTGTGATACAGAGCATCCAGGAAGTTTGTGCTGCAGTTTTAGTGGGTGACGTGACATATATGTGTGTTTGTGCACTGTGCACATGCAGTTTACAGATACAACGTGTTGACCAAGCCAAGCTTGCTAGTGTCCTAAGCCCCCCCCCCCCCCCAAAACAAAAGAAAAATCTCACACCCATATGGGGACCAATCCCGTGGAGGGGAAAGCCAGGTGATCTAAAATCAGAGATGGAGATAAGGCTGGAGAAACAGATTACATTATGAGGTCCTTCTAAAATCATTCTAGTAGTTGATCACATGATCAGCTGCTAATAGCTCCCACTGTGGTTACATAATCTCAAAAAACAAGAAGTAGCTCAGCCATGCTTACACATATGCATGTCATTTATGCACTCTGGTACTTAAAAAAAAGCCCTCCACTCCTGTTTTCAGTATTGGGTATAACACAGCGGAATACTGCAATTATTTATTTTTTCTGGCAGGTACCATAACCTGTTTTTTTGTGAAATTCAGGTTGTTTACTAATCTTTTATTATTAAAACGTTGCAGCATTTCCTTGTTCCTGTCAGAAATTGTGATGTTTCTGTTAAGACGGAGAGTTTTTCAGAGTTCATCCGATGCTAGTGCTCCAAAACTTTAATTGCTAGCTTTTTGTGTTATCAGTCCAAGGAAATATGAAAAAAAAGAAAGTGCAACAGTATGAGACTGGACAAAATGGGAGAGTTCTAAGGTGAAAACCACTACTGACCAAAAACAACACAAAGAGTCATTTCATATTTGCCAAGACTTATTGGGGGTCACAGAAAACATGATCCCCCTAATAAATTTGAAAATACAAACAAATGTTTTGAAAGGTCCTGTTACATCTGACATAAAACTAACATGAAAAGAACATCATACCAACAGTCAAACAGAGTGATTGTCAGTGGAAGCTTTGCTCCGTCAGGATCTGGATGATTTGCTGGAATTGCTGGAACCTTGAATTCTACTGTCTATCAGAAAATCCTGAAGGAGAACATCCAACTAATTTGTACCCTGAAGCTCTAACCTTCTTGTGTTATTCAGCACAACAATACCAAAAATAAATACCAACAAGTCCTCCCTGAATGCTTTAAAAAGAACCATTCAGAGTGGAGTGGTAGAGTGGAAATGCAAAGAAGAGTGGGCCAAAATTCTTCAGCGATGTGAAAGACTCATGGCCAGTTATCACAAATGCTTGATTGCAGTTCTGGCTGCCAAAGGTGTCACAACCAGTTATTAGGTTTCAGAGCCAGGTAGGTTTTGTCAAGCATAAAAAAAAAATTTGATGATTTGAAAATTGTATTTGTGAAAAAAATTCAAAGAAATCAAGAAGGGAGCATTTACCGTTTCACAATGGTGTGCGTGTACAGCAAGCTATACAAACTCTGGAGAAGCAGTTTCCATCCAAACTCCTGGGTGCAGATAACCAACATGCACATGCTCAATGTAATGTTTTCATTTCTGGTAACACAAAACTATTTGAATGTTGTATCTCTCCAGATAACATTTAAAACGTTTTAGATAAAGTAAAACTGTATGTAATAGGTTATGTTTAAAAGTGTGTTTCCACTGTGGCACTAACTATAGTTTAATAGATAAACATTTACACATCTTCTCACAACCCCCACCTTAACAACACCATGTTACATAAAGAGAAACTTAATATGAGTGCTCATCTAATGTGAATATGATTACATAATACAGACTGCAGTCAGAAACCCTCTGAGACAGCCAAAATGCACAACTACAATCAAAGGCTACGTAGAAGTTGTATACCACATTGAGCAACAAGAGACTGAATTGTTTGGACAATCTGAAGGAATATTGCTGCCTTTTGTAGAGTTATACATTGTGTGTTCCATAAAGTTTACACCACTCAACAAATTAAGAGAAATCATAAATATTCAGTGTCATCTTGTCTGAACAAATGCTAAACAAAAACACTTTAAGTCACCACAGCAGGATGCAAATCCTCCCCTCCCCAAAGTATTCATTTAAAGATCATAAATTCAGCATTTAGTCAGACGAAAGCAGCCAGCCAGTGGCTCACGCTGTGCATTGTGGTAGGGGGGTGAAGACTGCACAGCGACAGCTTGTCGTTGTTTTTTCCTGCCTAATTGTGGTTTACTAACTGATATGTAGAACAGACATCTCTTGCTCAGCCCTGCTCTTGTTTTTCGAGGAGATAAAGCAGAGCTGTAAATGCAGCTCTATAAATCAATTGATGGTGGCAAAAAGCTGCTCAGTGTCTCTTAATGGGAAAAAGAAATAAGTGATTTTGAGGTAACGTAATATTAAGAGCCGTATGAAGAAACATGTTCACTTAAAGCAACCATTCTGTTCTCTATACAGCCATTTATAGTTTGGACAGCAGGCTGTGTGATCTGAAGACATGGCACCCAACCTCATGTGCTGTCAATATATTTCACTTGGGATTTCTGTGAAGGTTTTTATTATTATTAACAGCTAACAAGAATGCTATAAAATGTGGAAGGCTATAGAGCTCCAAGGCTTCAGATCTTCCTGGGTCCCCCTCAGGCAAAACAGAATGAAAGTCTGCATAGGCAAGCCAGTGTATGATCGCGGCAGTTTAAGGAACTGTCATCTATGTGATGATTAATCAGACAGGTTTAGCAGGTCTTTGAATATGCTCGAGAAGGAGCAAAACACGGCGGTAACAAATGCCAGCCTGCCTTTCCCCATCAGGCAGTGTGTTAAACTGTTTACAGTGAAAAATGCTAAAGGTTTATTTGAGGATGTTTATCTGAGTATGAATTCAACGCTTTAATGAGGTTTATACCGAACCGTCATGTGACAGAGGAACAGAGAAGGATGCAGGCTTGGGCCCTGGGGTTTTACTTCCTTTTGTCATCTCTGTTCCTCTGATCTCTGAAGTCTGTGCCTGCAGAGCTTCCACCTTGTGTTTCGTCTTTGTGGCATTTTCAGCAAGAGGACTGATGGGTGAAGGATTGAATGTAATAATTGGAGCTTTTAGCTTATTTGCAGTAAAAACCTTCATACATGGCCCAATTCAAGACTGATTAGAATAAGTTGTTTCTAAGGCTCACACTTGAAGAAACAATTTCGTGCCTATTGTGAGGAGGTGAGGGGGGTGGGAGTGTGGGTGTGTGCGTGTGTGTGGGGGGCGGGGGTATTCTTCAAACGCTGTTGCTGAATATGTCAGTATTTGAAAGTTAGCACAGCAGTATTCACTTGGAGAGGGAAATAATTGGCTGCACTGTGCAAAAGCGTACATGTCAGTCTTCCTTGGTGCAGCCGTGGATTTGAAAATGCCTGTGAACTGTGCCTATTTCAACACGGACTTTGTTTAGATGCAGGTGTACTCAATATACAATGAATCTCTTAATGAAAATCTACAACCAGAGAGCAACTTTTCCATCGTTTTTCCTCAGTGGAACTTTCCTTTTAATCGTTACTTGATTTTGTTTATGCGTGCAACTGCTAATACTTGCCCAGCGCTGAGACTTCCATTAGTGCCATTTACATTTCTATGATGATAATTTGCCATGATTTAATGCCCATATGAGGACATTAAAGGATAATGTCAAAAGAGATGCTGATATGGGGAATGACAGGTTGCAGTATTTTGATCCCAGATGGTAAATCACCCTTTGCTGACTTGTCTCACTCACTTCCTCTGATGTTTTTTCACGCTTCCTTGGTGCTTCTCACTGTAGGGGAGAAAAGAAGGGGAATAGCTGATAACATTTTTTATTTTATTTTTTTTGCTTTATGCAAAAGCAGAATGAAAACTGTGTGAGAGTGAATGTGGACATATTGTGTGAGCCGCTGGCTCCTGTTTTGCTTTAGAAGAGACAAAAGACAAATGCTTTTGAAGCATACATTAGTTTTGAAAAATGAAACTTTTCTCATTCTTATTATATCAACCTGAAATATGAATTCAACCAGCCTTTTTCTTCTCAGTGGCAAACTGTCAGCGGATACCGTTTTTAATATCCACCTACACATTAATAATACAAATTACAATCACCGCGGGTATTGAAGCATAAATGAAGATATGGCCCCCATAGGTTTCACTGAAAGCAGAATTTATTATTTTTCAACATAGTTCCAATTGCTCCTCAATGGCACTTTCTCACCTAAAAGTGCACGGTGACTTTCCACAGCTTGTCATACTGTCATATAGGGAAAGTACTCACAGCAGCAGCAGCAGGACAGGAAGACACTAATAAGGTGACAAAATACAGAGCCAAGCATTTTCTAGTGTGAAAATGCTGCCACCATGATTTCTTGTGGAAAAGAAAATTAATGTGCCGCACTACTCCAATCCTGAATCTTATCTGTCCCCTCAGAATTTTTCAATAGTTATTGCAAACTAAATTGTTGGATTTCTCCGGGCTTTTTAGCGACAACAACAACAAAAAAAAGTCAATGTGATATGCTCTCTATTTGCAGCTAATGCATAATGATTGGGAAAAAATGCAAGCGCAGTAATATTCATCTTGTTTTGACCAATGGCTTTTTCAGTGGTTTATTTCTGAGAAGCGAATGCTCAGCCGTACGGAAAACTGTGTGCTCATTTTGCTAATGAACCTGTTTTCAGTGGCACCCATAACTGTCACTTTGATTCACAGCTGTCTCTAGCTTGGCACAGAAAATAAACATTCTATACAAAGAAAGGCGTAAGAGAGAACTTCTCTAAAGGGCTATATGAAACACCTGCGCAGCCCACTTCACCATCCATTAGATATAAACTACTCTCAGATGGCCTATTCTCAATTGGACAAGATCATTAGTTTTGCTTGAGCCCCTATCACTACATAGACTTAACCGTTACCTCACAAGGGACTCCCACCTGCAGTCGCGTACATTGCTTCGTTTCCCGTAGCCTCCTTCGCTTTTTACATTTCTTCCCCCTTTCATCAAACTTTCCTCCTTTACCTCTCTTTTTAAAGCATTCTCTTCATTTCCATTATATATCCTGTCATCTCTTACCAAAAACCGACTAATTTGTCTTTCAGTTTCCTCATCCTCATCTTTGTTGTCCTATTTTTTTTCTATGTACAGCTTTCTGCTCTACTCAATCCCCTTTCTCCTCCCCTCATCCTGAATTCACTCTATTTGTTCCCCGCTCCATCATCTCTGCCTCACTGTTTCCTAACTCCCCCCTGTTCCCTTTTCAACCCATCCACTATTTTCTCCTGTCCTCTCCGCCTTGCTAAACAGAGTCCCACATTATCCCCCTCCTGCTTCTATGAGGGGTAGCTAGCCTGTCAGCCCCAAGCCTTAGTTAATCACTCAGGCAGTCGGGCAGCACGCTGCTAGCTCCCTGGACACTAATAGCAAGACAAGCAGAGAGCAAAAGAAGGGAGGGGGGTTGGGCAGACTCATTAGGAATACAGGTATTTAAGGAAATGGTCCATTTCGAATCAAAAGATAATTTGTCTTTTGCTCAAGCAAAGGCTTTTTTTTGTCATACAGACTGGAGTTATATTAGGTTAGATACAAATGTGTTGTGCTGCTGGCTATGCTGAGGCTGGCTGTTGACATTATCAATTTTAGGCTTGATAAATACTTCCTGTGTTTAGATGGCATATTTTATTCCCAAAAGAGAGGCTGGGTTTGCTACCCGAAAGCGTTTTTTTTGTGCTGACTCCATGTTGCTGCCGGACCGACGGGGCAGGACTCGATAAAGTTGAAATATGACCTCCATTTGCACAATGACATTGCTTCAAATAGAAAAAGGTTGCTGTCAGGTCTCTGAGCTGATCAATGCCTTTCAACAAATCCCTCATCGCCCATTTTGTGTTTGCATGGCCAAATCAATATGAGTACAAATAAAAAATTCATACCCAACAGGCAAATGAAACTAAGAGGTGGATGATAATACTTTAAATGAAATAAGACGAGGTCTACACGATGATATCTCGTCTCACCTTTGATAGATATGTTCCTCAGTTTCAAAGTTTGAAGCCATAACAAAGGATGCATTAAATAAAATCTCGAAGTAAAACACAGCTAGAGTCTTTCTATCAAATTTGCAAGGCCATTTATTGGTCATCTTGCATAAATCTTATTCATTTAAAACTGTAATGTGTGCATGAGCTTTATTTCCATTAACTTTTAGCCATAAATTGATGCAAAGTACTCTGTGTTGCACCATTTGCATTTTAAATCACTGTTTGTAACACAAGTCAATTAAGACAAGCAAAACACAGTAAAAATGAAGAGCCCAGCATGTGATGCGGAGCAGTGGAGGAAAAGCAATGTGTCATTTGGTGGTCTTAGTTCTAAAATCATGAAAAGAATTTATTCTGTACCAAAAAAGTAACTGCTAAATTGAAAAATAACAACGCCAATCTATTCGGTAAGGCCAAAGAAAAAGCCCTTGCTGAGATTAAGAATGAGAAAAAATGAAATTGCCAAACTACAAAAGACAAGTAAAAGGAAAACTAGTTCATTCAAATAAAAGCCAACCATTATTCTCAATCCCACCTATGGCAATGCCACTAACAATAACACACACACACTCATGCACACACACACACAGAAATATATTTTAAAAGGTATGCTATGAGGGAGGGAGAGGAGGAGTGGAGAGTGAAGGACAAAACTGCTGGTCTACTGCCACCCCAAATGCATAAAAAGTGAAGACGAAGGCTGTGAACTGTTCATTTCCCCAGCTTTTTTATATATATATATACTTGCCATACGCGCTACACCTGTTCAGCTGCTCATTAACACAAATATCTAAACATCCAAGGCAGCAACCTAATGTATTTAGAGATGTAGACATGGTCAAAAAGACCTGTGGAAGATAAGATAAGACAACCTTTATTAGTCCCATATGTGGAAAATTTGTGGGAAGTTCAAACTAAGCATCAGAATGGCCAGCAAAAAAAATTTGAGTGACTTTGAACCTGACGTGGTTGTTGGTGGCAGACGGTGAGGTCGGAGTATTTCAGAAACTGCTGATCTGTTGGCGTTTTCCCACACAACCATCTCTAGGGTCTATAGCAAATGGTCTGAAAAAGAGAAAATATCGAGTGAGCAGCAGTTTTGTGGGTGAAACTGCCGTGTTGATGTCAGAAGTCAGAGGAGAATGACGAGACAGCACTGAGCCCCATAGCAAGGCAACAGTAACTCAAATCACCACCTGTTACAGCCAAGATATACAGACGAGCATCCGTGAATGTGCAACACATCAAACTCTGAAGCAGCTAAGCTGCAGTAGTAGAAGAGCAGTACTGGGTGCACCTTCTGACAGCCAAGAACAGGAAACCGAGGCTATAATTTTCACAGACTCGCCAAAATTGGACAATAAAAGATTGAATAAAATATTGCCTGGTCTGATGAGTCTTAATTTCTGCTGTGACATTCAGATTGCAGTGTCAGAATTTGGTGTAAACAACATGAAAGCATGAATCCATTTCCTGCCATTTATTATCAATTCAGGCTGCTGCTGCTGGTGGTGATGGTGCAGTAGTGTGGGGGATGTTTTCTTGGCATAATTAAGGTTTCTTATTACTGACTGACTATCACTTAAATGCCACAGCCTACCTGGATATTGCTGATGATCATGTCCATCCTTCTGACGACTAATTGCGGCAGGACAACCCATCATGTCACAAAACTCTAATCATGTCACATGTGTTTATTGAATATGATAGCGAGTTCACTGTACTCGCATGACATCCACAGTCACCACATCTCAATTGATGCAAACTACTCTACATTTCACTATTTGCATTTTAAATCGCTGTTTGCAACACAAGTTATTATACATACAGCAATTAAGAGAAGCAAAAACAGCAGGAATGAAGAACACAACATGTGATGCAGTGGAGGAAAGAAAGTCTGAGATCATAAACAGAAAGTGTATATAAATATAATGTATGCAATGCATAATTAGTGTAGTGTATATAGTAGGAGTACATAACATATATAATGTTAATGTGAACCAAGTCAGTTTTGACCTTCAATTTCCTCATGATCCAAGAAAGTCAGGGTTTGTTACAATATACGCATTGTAGTAGGCCACTGGTAAGTTACTCAAAGTAAGTTTTTATATCATGACTTAATATTAAACTTTTATTTTTTTTTTAAAACTGCCATAAAAATGAAAAACACCATGCAGAGCCATACCACAATATTATGTGTGCAATGTGGAGATCAGCAAGCTCACCCAGAAAAGGACTCTTCATATGCTAGAGCCCTGAAAGCATTGATGCCTGAAGAACTTTTTAAACACAAGGGTCCAGTGCATACCTGTCAGCAGATAGAAAGCAGAGTGTTATATTGGAACATGATGTCCTGTTGTGGTCCCCACTCCACACATGCATTGGTGACCTAATGATGACATCTTTACAGTAACTGACTCAATAAAATCATTGGAGACAAAGAGAATGTTTTGGCAGTATTCTGGTGGGCGCTGTCAGGCTGTATAGTCCCGCTCTCAGCGTGTATAAATTCACACACTGAATAAAAACACTTCTCAAAAATTAAAACTATACTTGTTGCTTTGCTCAGGTGTTCTTGTTATTATGTCCAGCCTATTTACTCTTAAATAGATTAGTCCATTGCAAATTAACAAACAAAGACTTGCTTTAAAAAAAAAAAAAAAACACTGGTACAGTGAGTGCAGAGGAAGTGGACCTGTCACTGTGCTGACATCCTTGCTATTAGAGGAACATTCTCAGGTGCAGTGGCTGGCAGTCTCAAGTGTTTACTGGGGAGCATCATTAGCCTGGCATCTCACAGCCTTAAAATGTCATATATCCACAGTAATGAACTGTGAGAGCACGCACTATTCCCAAACTTCCCCCTCTACAGCACCCACATTAATCCAAATGCTCAAACTCTGTAACTTGAGTCCCTCCACTCATTAACAGTGGCAGATATCAAGATAGGAATAATGAGGAAGTGCCCGCAAGTCAGGACATATATTAAAGAAATAGAAAGTGCAGGAGAGAGAGACAGACAGAGGGAGGGAGAGAAAGAGAAGGAGAGAAAATCCTGTCACAAATGGGAAAATACCCTGGAGAAATGGCCCAGGCTTGGATGACAAACAGCATGCATTCATATTGTTTGGTGATGGTGACAGCGTCTTCTTCCAATACCAGAAACATAATCATAAGAATGTATACAACCCATGTGTACGTCTAGCAAAATGCACAGTTTTAACAATGTTCATAACATTCAGCTGTGGATACAGCAGCATTTCCCGCCCTGGTATTATAGAGAAAAACACATTTATTAAAAACAAATCTAGAAAAAAAGCATTTCCCATTTCCCAGTATGGTGTGGTAGAATAATACTGCTTATGCTATATGTGAGAATTAAGGAGAACAGATACACACATACAATAGATAGAATTTCACCACTGCAGTACTTCTACATTTGAGCTCATTTTTATTTATTTGTATTTATTTTATAAGTGCAGTTCTATTAAGAATGTAACTGTAGTTGCCAAGGACACAAAGCCAGTGCAGCAATGTGTGCACATGAATATAATTTCTAACGTCAAGACGAGAAACTGCAAATAGGTTTTGGGTCTATACCAGAGAATGAAATGTAATGTACATTTTAGCTATTTTCGTTAAGAGCTAATTGTGCTATTATGTGTATAGTTTAAACCTAAGATTCAGTAATTACAGAAATTTTGCAGAAATGCAGTATTATGTTCCTGATCATGAACTGTTGCTATTTTTGACCATTCACGTTTAGTTTAATGGAAGTAATATGCTAATTTATTTCTCTTATCTTCTATCTAATTAAGAATTTCCTGTTTTATTTCACATCACTTCTGTTTTTTTGTTTCTGTAGGGGTTTTTTGCCACTCCTGCGTTGAGCCAATTAACCTTCCAGCACTGTGCAAACCTTGCTTACATTGTCTTCACATATCCAGTTGAGCAATCCAGTTCAACTCCACTCCAGCACTCTTTTGTCAGTGACACCTGCATTAAAACAAGGATTACAGACTTTTATCCCGATTTCTGTCTGATTTCTATATCTACACAGCAAAATCTCCAGTGTTAAATTAACACTGGAGAGTGTCTATATGGATAACACTGGAATATTTCTAACATTTTGAGTTATTTTCCAGTGTTAGAAAATCAGCACTGCTCAGTGTTAGCCATTGTTAATCTTCAAAACTGACTAGGTTACTTTTAAACATATAACACTGTCAAAAGTGTTAATTTAACACTCAACAGTGTTGTATTTAACACTCAGAGGTGTGGACCCATATAGACACTCTCCGGTGTTAATTTAACACTGGAGATTTTGCTGTGTAAATCTGTTACGTGTTATACAATTTCTAAATATGTATTCTGCATGTCATCATTGAAGAACAAGATTCTGAAATCAAATTTTTATTTTAGAAAATTCTGCAAATTAACAAAGAAGCTTTAACTTCTTCATGCGTAGACACCAAATCATACAGCTATTTGTTGTAGTGTAATTTTAGCCATATTTTTCATCTATTGTATAAACATATTTTTTGTTGTCCAAGAACATCAGGACTAAGGTAAACAAAGCATGTTTTAAAATATTTATTTTTAGGATTTTAGCATAGTTCATCACCTTGTTTTACCAAAAAGTAAAAAAAAAAACCAAAAAAACCCAACAATTTGTCCTTTTTCATGTTCTAGATATTCCCTTTTGATTAAAGATAATCCGGTCTTTAAGACTGACGTCATTAGCCAAATGCCAGGCCTAAACTGCGCTGCAGGTCCTTACATCAAACGAACACTGCAGCATCACTGAGAGTTAAAAACTGTCTAAATTCTTTCATCTGTAATAAAATGATCAGTGTTGCTGCTTTACCAGGTGTAACTATTAAGCTTAACATCCAGGCATCCATGAGAAGAGAATTTATGAAATTTAACAGAGTTAGAAATTAGCAGCAGTTAGCTCGCTAGTTCCCACGTGTTCTGACAACAAATTAACATGTACAGCTCTGCTATCACTTCTGACATAAATGAAGACAGAAAATTAAACAGTAGTGACGTTTGTAGGGTTACTGAAGTTTGGCTAGCTGTTATATAATGATGTGCTACATGATCACTAGCAACACAGCTATGTTAGCATGACATAAACAGTGAAGCTGAAGGACGAACGCTTTTTCCATTCGATAAAAGTTAGCGTGAGGGTTCCCAGTAGTTAGGGACAAATGCAATCGCATGGCAGGATGCTTTAAATGGACCAAACTTCAGTCAGGAGAACAACTGAGATAATCCATCCTCAATACAAGGTTAGTCATTAATATACTGCTGCATGGGGTGGGCTGTAGTTACGGTGTAAGGTTTTGAAAACTGAGCTTTAAAATGATTAGCAGTAATAAAAACCAAGAGAGGCCGGCAGTGATCACTGACTGTTTTTAGGGGCTTGTTGAGATTAATTAGAACAAGATACAAAGCATTAAAACGTGTTAAAAACACAACAGTCTTATTAACAGTAGCACCCCCAGGCTTCTACCTTTCTACCTTTAAAACCCGGAGAGCAGCCAAATGGCTGGTAGGCTTTTAGCTAAGCTTTAGCTTCAGCCAAGTGGAAGCTAAATTGGCTAGTCATTCATATGTATATTAGGTTGTTACCTGGGAATTCTGGAGGGAGGGGAGTGGGGGTTTGAGTGGATTGAGGAATTTCCCTGCGAATCTTGCCCAAAATAGTTTGGGCCCGGAAGCGGGGTTCATTACGTCGTCACTTAAAGACCAGATACTGAAAAAATATGGTACTATGGTTGGTTGGTTGGTTGTTACCTGGAAGCATTTATTTCTGTGTAGTGTACATGTAGTTTACAGGTGTGTAAACTACAGACCTCTGCTATATTCAATGGAGATTTTTTGGTAAACCCAAGAACTAAAGAAATATATATACAATATATATTTAATAACTGTGTTGTGTGAGTGTTGTGGCTCTTTTATTGACACTGACACCACTGGAATGTTTTAGATGGTTATATTTAATGGCTCCATACGCACTGTGGACACATTCAAAAACTGTATAGCGAAGCAAAAGCAAAGTGTTACCATAGTCTAACATCTTTAACTGTAGCTTAGTTTCTTCTCTCTAATTCACATGTTTTGGATCTTATATCATAAGTCTTTCTAAATAAGGTCATTACTTATACTCTAGTAGTAAACTTCTAATGTGTTCACTCTAATACTAAAATAACTGTTTGCAAAATCATTTGTGGAATGCAGCTTTCAGTCAGTTAATATATGTAGGCTGTAGTTTATACACTTCAGAACAAGAAAACTCCCAAAACAACTTGTGAATATATCCTTTTCATAGCATGAATTTCAAAGAACAGGGAATATTTGAATCTTACCCAAAACACACCTTTTTGGTAGCATGATATGGTACCAATTTGAATTTTTAGGAACTTTCATGTGAAATATGAAACTCATAAATATGACTGTATTTTCTTAATCATAATCAATGTTTAATAATTTCATCATCAGCACTTTATCATAATGTTACTTAAATTATTTTTGCCAAGTTCATATTATTATTTTATTTATTACCTTGTTACATGCACTAATATTTAATTAATATTAATCAAATGAACATTACTCTGGCAGACCACTAGGGGACTCAAGTCACACCGAGAGGGAAGGGAAGTGGGAGGAGTAATGTTTTATGGGTTCTAGGAGATGTTTTGCGGCCTTGTGAAACCAGTTGAGTGAAGCTGAGATTAAAGTTGGAGTAAAATGTGGTAAGCTCTCATGTCGTCCTTACATACCTCCACAATACTGACTTTTTGCATTTGTTATTAATTCTTTTTTTTAAATCTCTTTAACCAGCTTTTGATGATTGCTGTGTTATTTTTCCAAACTGTGATGTACAGTAAACAGCTTCCAGTTTCTCATTATTCAAAAGTGACCTTTCCTACTTTCCCATCTTGTAATATAAAAGACATTGATGGAAAATTAATGATAATAAAAATACATTAGAATACAAAAAGTAGTAGAAAACAAAAATATGTTGCTTTATCTACAACATTTTTTTTTCTCCAAGCGTCTAAATTTGTCTAAATGTAAAGAGTCCAAAAGAATCTAGGCAGCCAGTTCGACCACACATCAATGCCGATGTATTTAATGCCTTCATGAATAATTGTCTCTGAATTTCAAAGTGTCATCAGTTCCACAGGCTAGTTCTTATTACACATCCATCCATCACTGGAGGAGATTATATCAATATGAAAACTTATGAAACTAATTAATATGCACTGAATATTGTTTTTAGTTTTGCAGCTTCACAGTATATTGCAGCTCACTACAGTTATCCAGATCACATTTCGTGCTGCTCATTGTTTGACAGACATGAACGTCAAATTGCAAATTGACTCAAACAATAATAATGTATACTTCATTGATCCCCGTGGGGGATTTAACCCTGCATTTAACCCATTCACTTAGTGAAGCAGTGGGCAGCCATTGGGCACCAGAGGAGCAGTGTGTAGGGACGGTACTTTGAACAGGGGCACTTCAGGGTAGACGTTCAGTGGATTTGAACCTCCGACCTTCCGATCATGGAGCCACCACTCTACCTGCTGAGCTACCCCCAAATAGTCTTCTATGTGAAATAAATGTAACAATACTGAGTTAAATTTCACTTGTTTTATTGTTAGCTATTACAGAACTTTCAATCCTTTTTTGACTAATAACTGTACTCTAAGTTTGCCCTGTCTAGGTGTATCAGAATCATGAGAAGAAAAAGTAGCCTTTTTGAACAATCAGTTGAAGACTCTGAATAGTTTAAAAAAAGAAAATTCATTAATTTTATGCATTAAGCCATTAATTACATGTATCTAAATGATGGGAATTTGAGAACAGATGGCAAAACTAACAACAGACTACTGATTACATGTTAAGGAAAAAAGTACTAATTGGTACATATAATTATACTGTCCAATTTTGAGTGACTGGAGGGAATAAATACAATATATCGAGCATTACCCTGCCATCCTTACTATCACTTGCTGAAAATCATTCTCTGTTTCTGTTTAATCATCTACATTTAGAAAACTCAAAAGAACATGGCAATTTTGCTCAACTTGGAAACTTCTCTGCACAGGTATATAAAACTATTGGGCCAGCAATATCTCATTGTGTCTTTCCATTGAATTGTTTTGCTTTTTTCCATTCAAAACATTACTTTTCTCTACTCAGTCACAAAGGGTCTCCTCCCTTATTCATTTAGTTGTTATGTGCAGAGATGTGTGCTCTCTGACATTTGTTTTTGTTTTTTTTAATTTTCAGTACTAAATCACAGACTTGTGTGAAACTTTGATGGTGATACACTGTTTTGTTTATAGGAAGTGAAGTGCAAGTTATCCATGATTCAGCAGGAAATGAATGAGCTCTATTCAGGTATTACCAATGCATGAGAGAGCCCATTGTTCAGTAGAGTAACGATAAATGTAATTATACCTGTGAAATCAGTAAGTGCAACTTAGTTTGAATAGGAACAGTGGGACAAAGCAATTTGCATTATTTGGTTCATTTTGTGGGAGGTGTGCGTGTGTTGGGGGTGAGGGGCTAGGTCTAGTAAGTCAGGCTGGGTTTAGATCAAATAGAGGTCTGATCGTTCAGCATTTAAGTTAGAGCAGTCTTTAAATATGTGGGTTTGAGAATTGAGCTGGTACGAATCCAGGTAACTGGCACAATCCTACCCTGGGGCAAGATATTCATCCAACTGTTTCAGTGGTGATGTACTTCCAGGTTCCTGGAAATCAAGCTGGGAGGCTTGCCATCTGCTGGAAGAGTCGATGGTTGAACCTTCTTCGCTGGATCTTCTCCCGTTAAAATAAAAGACCTGACCTGCATTTAAAGATATAGCCCCCATTCTGCTTTGTCTTCTATTTGATCTAATCTTTCTCTTTTGTTGTGCTGTATTATATTCAATTGTAACATTAAAATCAGTTACTGCTCAGTGTAAATACAAATGCGGTACTTTTTAACTTAGCTACTAATTCCTCAAATTCCTTTATTGCATATTACATACTTGGCATATTGACAAAATAGACATGAGACATTAAAAAAGATTTTTAATGAAGCACTTAAGGACATGCAAGATCTTCATATCCATCTCTTTTTGTTAGTAAATGCAAATGTGCTTTTTTAGCTGTTTCATCAGATAAACACAATAATTTTAAAATGATTAATTTGACATTACTTGACTATATTATACAATTTTATTAAATACTGCTTCAGAAAAAAAGAATCCCGTCTTTAAAATAGAAAAAGAAAACACTCCAATGCAATCTCTTTTAAATAACAAATAAAATGCCCATATTTTCTTGGCATAGTTATGAGGCAGATCAAACAAACAGATTAAACAACTGCACCGTAATTTATAAAAGCGCTTCTCTCTTTGTCTTTCACCTTTTCATATGAAAAGTAGCACGTTGTCAGTACATACAATGTGTATGTTGATTTTTATGGGCATTAATCTGTGAAAGGGCATCTATTCATAGTCTGGACAGACCACACAGCCTTTGCCATCAATTAGTCAGGCAAATAGTTCAATAGCTCATTTTTGAGAAGATCCGGGTTCACAATTACTTGCCCAGAAATAAGAAAACCCAAAACCTGCTCTTTTTCCCAACAATTCTCTTCCACAGATAGCACCAGACCCACACTCCCACCTACTTTCCTTACTTAGCAGACTTACATAGAAACTGAATGCCCTTCATCGTGCCCAGCTGGATGAGCCACTTTTTTAACCACTGTTCTCTGCTGTAATTATGTTTCAGCATTTTTAGGTTACATTCTATCCCATTTGATATAGTTTCAGACAAAGGCCCACAGTTCATCTCACAGGTATGGGAGGCTTTCACTTGGCCTTAGGGGCACAAGCAAGCTTGACATCTGATTTTCACCCTCAGCCCATTTGGGCAAACAGAATGTAACCATAAGGAGCTCTCCATCCCTGTGTGGCTTCCGCAAACCCCACCCTGGACACATAATGCACTGATTCATTTATCTGCCTTTGAGCCTTCTCTAGGCGACCAGCCTCCTCTTTTCCCTGAGGTGAAATAGCTGGTCCCTCCATGCAGCTACAGCACTGTAACATCTGGAGAACCACTAATGCTGTCCTCCTGAGAAAGACTGAGCAAAGTAAATGTTTGGCTGACTGTCACTGAATCCCAGCCAACCAGTTTCCCTATTCTCTAAGGATGCTGCAGTAAAATCTGATCCTAAACAATGTCCCCAAAATTATTGAGACTTTTGAGGTGGATAGTGCTGTTAACCCTATTTATGTTAATGTGAAGATCCTTAGAACTATGCAGATTCATGATATCGTCCACATGTCTCACTTCAAGCCAGTAACAAGCTTCTGCAAAAAATGTTTAGATTTTTGACAGGATGACAGGATGTTTGCAGGGCACAAATATGCCATACACAGAGGCACATATTGTTAATGTAATACATCAGTAAACATAGGATAAGAATGTGGAGAACAGTATCTGCAAGACCACTGCTGTAGTTGACGACAATGGAAAATATAGGGTGTATTTCACCAACTTTCTGAGCCACTGTGGGAAGTGGGTAAATGTCAGAAGTGCATGAGGGCAAGCTTAAAAAAATGCCTTGTTTTATGCCCCCATGCTTATGCCAAGATCTTTGTCGTACACTATTGTCTGAGACAGAATTAATTTGTGGAGTGTTTTTCAAAACACCATAACTCCCATTTGTAACGAAAAAATGTGTCAGCGTGTGCAGCAGCGTGCCATGGTGATGTTTTCTTAATGATTTTTGGATAACAGTGGAGCAGAGAAATAGCTTTAATTAGACTTTAGACACAGCCAAAAGATAAATTCATTATTACCCTTTGTCTTTTCATGGGTTTTGTTGACAAATGTGAAAAAATATCCATGTTTTTTTAAAAGTGTGTGTGTATTTGTTTGTGAGGGAGATTTATCCCAGATTCATTAAAGTCAGTTTCTGATCATCATTATTGAATAGGAACTAACTGCCAGTCTTAGAATATCTGTCCTTTGTGAAATCAGGATTACAGATATTTAGAGGATAACAGATATTATTAAAATACAAAGTCAGTGGGATTTATGGAAGTTAAATCTGAAATGAACAAAATTTTAATTTGCTCGCCAAAGATAATGGTAATTATATTATTCATGCTTTAGTTAGCAAGACCTCTGGTCTGAAATGTGGCTGTCACAATTACATGTCATGCTAAAGGCCACAAGGCTTTCATGTGTGTGTGTGTGTGTGTGTGTGTGTGTGTGTGTGTGTGTGTGTGTGTGTGTGTGTGTGTGTGTGTGTGGTGAGGGGATGGGGGACTTTTGGATCTCTGTTCATGAAGTTGAACTGATTGTAAATGACATGAGCTACTTATGCAGACCATTTTTACACCCTATCTAGACTACAATCAGTTTATCTCCCAGCCGCTCCTCACACTGACAACTTGTTCTCTTATCTCTCCAATACTCAATCTCCTGTGTCTCATGTGGCTGGAGCAAAAAAGACTAACATTAATTTACACCCAGGACATCATTCATCAGTTAACTTACTTCGATCACCAAGCGGCATTATTGTAATGAGCAAAAAACAAAATTAACAATAAGAAAAAAATCTGTGAAAGTGATTTTTTTTCTTTTCTTTTTTTTTTTTTTAGAATTGCTGGCACGTGTCTTTGATGATGGAAAAGGTACATTTTGATTGTGACACATTGCTTTTTTTTTCTCATCAAAGTATTTACATTCACCATACAGTGATTAACCAGCTGATTAAACCACATGTCATAAAAACATAAATATGTTAGAAATCTGCCAAAAACTTGCTTGTTGGTCAAATAATAAACACAATTAATATTTTTTTATACCCAAATTTGAACTGGCTCACCTTACTTCTCTGAGTAATCTAAAATTAATTATCTGTAACATTTAACCACTAAAACTAATTTTCTGTTCAGATATATAGATAAGGGTAACTTAAAATTTTAATTAAAAAATATATGCTTTACTATTTTTCTGCTTTGGTCTTTGGTCTAATAAATTTGTACTGTATGTTGTCAGTGTAAGTTCCTCATCATCCAGCTAATGACATTCTCAAGTGCTTGAAAAGAAGACAAAAAGCATGTCCTGTGGTCTTGCATTACATCCAAGTGGCTTCATCAATTCTAAACCAACTGATAGAGAGTCAAAGGTTTTTACCCCTAATGGTGGCTGTCCCTTATGTGTTAGCGGCAGGTTTGCTGTCATCTTACGTTTGTGTTCCATTGTTGGTGGGAGTCAAAGTGGAAGGACTCGTGTCTGGGTTTTTGGTGAAATTTAGTGCTGAGGCTTCTGTCTAGCATCACACAAATCTGATCAAGGATGAAGCCGGTGCAGCTCTATCCGCAGCTTCATGCTGTAGTCATTTTCTGACAGTCTCCACTGCAACAGTTATTCAACTCTTAATCAGTTGAGCAGAGAAGAATGGTGCACTTTTCTTTACCAGCTGGTAATAAGATGATCCTTTGGTCAATACTAAGGGACGGATTAGCGTCCTTTTCCTGAATGGTGAGGTTGGAAGTAGGTATTTTTGCACCAGAGAAGAGCATTGATACTTTCATCCTACTTTGTTATACTTCAGACTGTGCCAATTTATTCATTCTTATTGCTGTCTCTGTGCCTGTGATGAGGTACACAATGGGTTGATGATACAAAGATATAGCATAGTTGGATCATTTGGCTAGAATATCCCTATTTGATAAGTTGATAAGTACACGTATTTATCCTGGTGGTCTGTAGTGATGTGTCTGTAATGTCCTTTTGCAGTGATCCAGATGGTATGGTTATTACGCTGAATAGAAAATCCTTGCTTGTGGCATGTTGAACTTGAAGTTTCTTTGTCTTATATATGATGTGCAAACTTTGCACTCTCCATGAAGACAGAAACTTCTTGTAATGGAAGAAGGTTGTCTGTTCGAGCAGGGTTTGGTTGATCTAGTCCTGGAGTACATCTGTAGTAAAAGAGACCTGTCTTCTCCTTTTACTTTTAGAGCTGATTTTGTGCTCATCATAAGATCTGCACAGCTCTATGTCTCTTGACTGTGGACTCAAGGCACAAGCTCTTGGAAACCGGTGTGGACTGTCTGTACCTTAGTTTAAACAGAGCTGTTCCTATAGCCAGCTTTCCTGATACCTTTTCATACTTCTATGTGTTTCTCCCAAAGTACAACAGAATATGTCTGAGTAGGTTCTCAGTAATCCAGGGCGAGGTAGTCTTGAGAGCTTGAAAAATGGGCAAACTGACTTCATTTTGGTTCACAATTACATTTCATCTCTTTAAGCTGACATTATGGGATGCTCTGAGTGCACTACATACGGTACAGTAATGGTCCATTTAGAACATTCTAAATGGCAAATAAATAAATAAGATGACAAAGTGTTGAAGAATAAATAATTGAACAATTTCACTGTTGAAGTTTAAATTCATGTAACAATTTATATCTTACCTGTTCTCAATGTGACATTCAACCACATGATTTCATCATCAAACTCTGAGAATCTGAAGGAATGTGTGTACACAAGGTGCAAGGCATAAAATCTCAGATAAGTAGCAGGGTGAAGCAGCAGGTATCACAACAGTGCACGGCTTCCTTTTGTGTTGTTGCCTAGCCACATCAGGGGCGGCAATATTAGAAGCCGAGAGCTAACGGTGGGTTTCCAAGTAACAGAGTCCTCATTAGAAAGCTAGAGGAGTGACTGTGTCTTAAGTCAGTTTCTGATCTCAGGGGCTGAGTGGTTCATGTTTTTGAGTGCTTCATTTTTTCTCCCTCCTTGCTGATTAGTTTTGTTTTCACACTCTTTTTGCGTTCACTTTCACACTATGATTAGTTAGGTTTAGGCACTTAGACTACTTGCTTAGGTTGTTGCAGAAAACAGAGCTGACTTCTCAAGGACTGAGCTCATTTAAGTTGGTCTGAGGCAAAGTGGAAAACTGTCCAGTGGTCTGAGAAATCAAAGAAGCAAGCATACATTTCAACTTCAAAAGTGCACTGCTTGGTCTCCTCAGCTCCCAAACACTTCCAGCGAGTTATTAAAAGAATAAGCGATGAAAGAAGAAAACAAAACAAAAATAATTTCATATTGGTGTCATCAAATGAAAAATTAGCATGTTTCTGAAAATGATACAATTTCTACATTTTATCGCTGAATCATTTTGGTTTTGACTTTGGAAAAGGGTTCATTTACTCAACAAGAGCTAAAAAGTTTCACCCTAGGTATGCTTTGAGTTTTACAATGTATCAAAATGATTTCCAGCTCATTGTCATTTTTTTTCTCCTAATCTTTCATCCAAGACAGTGGATGAACTGAAATTGTGTTTTTCTTTGAGCAGTTTTGAGTTTCTCAGAGTTAAGCAGTAGTAGGGCATCAGCTTTGATTGCTTCTCAGCCTGGAGTGGAGCTGCAGATCCATACTTGAGCCTGCAGTGGGCAGGTGCAGGAAAAGGCCCTGATAATTGGCTGGCTAGTGTGGCTAGGCCTCCGGTGGGGCTGGGCTGTGACTCCTGAGGAAGACACACAAAATGAGCTACTGCATCAAAAATTGAGGTTGGCAACCTCCGTGCACGTCCGGGCGATTTTTCAAATGAACATTTCTCAGCCCCAGAGGAAACCATGGCGCTCCTGCTATCATAAGCAATTTGAATAAAAATGGACACAAAATACTTTTTTTCCTGACATGCATTAGTAGGTTGGGCAAGAGGGCAAGCTGTGATATTCAAAGAGTTGTGGATAAGAGAGCAGGAACAAAAAGAGACGTGTTTTATTTTCTAAAGAAATGAGGTTAGCATATTTTGGTGACTGTAGTATCTCTTTTAAGCCTCACGTTTCCTTTTCCTCTTCTTTAAAGAATGAAAAGAGATCAGAGAAATGGGCTTTGAGTCCTAATAAGAACTATAAGGGCTGTGAGGAGCATTTTGCTGGCATTGACAAGGAGCTTTGAAAGCCCAGAGCAGAAATAGCTCAGTTTTCACATCAGAGGTTCTAAACCTCTTATTAAAGTTTGATAAATGTTGCGCTAGACATGTGTGTTATCAGCTTTCTTTAATCCAAAGCAGCTATAATAACACAAAGGTCTGCATTGTTTTTCTACAGTTGCATATTTAAAAACAGAGTGAAATGGTAATTTAAGATATGAATATATTTCAGGTGGGAATTCATCACATTCTTCAGAGATTTGATTTAATACCTCAATAGGGCGTGAGTTTTAGCTGACACGGAGTCTATGGAGAAGCACACTTTCACCAACACAACAGTGACACTAAAAAAGCAGGCCAAACAACAAATACTGTGTCTTAGAAATGATGTTTCTGTAGAACTAAATAGAAAAAGCAAAAAGAGAGAAAAAAAATAATTGTGGTCCATTTACAGTAGGGCAACTCAGAAATATATCGATGCATGAGTTATATAATCACTGTTATATGTTTGTATTCCACCAAAAAATATCTGAACTTTTAATACACTTGTATTTTGTATTGAATTGTACTGCTACTTTATTGTACTGTAGTAATGAAAGGATTATTATTCTAAATGTTGTGGCCAGCTTGTGACCTACGTTCATACAACCTGAACCTGAACCTAAACCATAGATAAAAAGTCTAAATGTGAGCGCTAGCCTCTAGAACGAGAGCTTTCTGTGTCTGCAGTCTGAGTTACCCCTTGCCCACTTTGAATGTGATGCTTGTTGAGTAAACCAATATTTTGCCCACTGATGTGGCGTAACAAGTAATTCATATATTTAGACTCGGCACGCTAGTATAGCAACCCCTCAGTGGAGTTAGCTGGATGCCAAACATCCGCTTGACTTGATTGGCTTGTGTATTTCTTAAAATTTCATCTGAAATTACTGTATTACACATAGACTTCTTAGTAGACTTCTTTGCTCCATCAACTTTTATATGTCAGCTAGAAAATATTTTCCAAGCAAGCAACTCTGAGCAACCTAACAGACATTGGTGGGTGTAATGCATTCTAATGTATTGCATTGCTGTAATTACATTACATTTCTTTTCTTTCTGGAATGGAGTAATCTAAGACACAAGGGTACTTAATTCAGCAACCATACCAATTAAATTATGTATCCTTTAACCCTTGCATGGTGTTCGGGTCTGTGAGACCCGTTTTCAGTTTTTTTCAAAAGAAAAATTAAACAATTAATTCTTTTTTCAACCTGAAATTCATTGGCTTTGGCTTATTTTCTGTGAAGAACATAAATCCGGACTAATTTTCAATGACCTCATACTGTACCTCCCCCCACGCATTTACATTACATACAAGGTGTTTGGGTCCACTGGACCCAGGTCTAATAAAAGTGTTGAAAGTGTAGGTCCTGTGTTCCCACACTCTGTCTTCCTCCTTTCTGGTGCTGTTGATAGTGTTTTCTTCCCCTCCTGCTCCCGCATTTTGGAAGAGAGAGGAGCTTCGGATGATGATGTTGACAAAGAGGGTTCAGAATATTTCACATTTCTGAAAATTCAGAGTCTGACAGTGACTTTGAAGAAGAGGATGAGGTTGAGCACCATTTAGTAACAAAACGAAGACGAGTACCCCATCTGCAGCTAGCTCCAGGACCAGGACAAGCCCACCAGACAGCAAGTGAAGAAATATGGATGTCAATAACTGGTGAAATTGAATGGTCTTCTTGCCCAAGAAATGAGCCACCCTGCAGAGCTGTTACTGTGATAAGCCAGGGCCAACACGGCTGACAGTTACTCATGTGCAGGACATCAAGTCTTCATTTGAGCTTTTCATCCCAGATTCCATCCAGAAAATTATTCTGGATTGCAGTAATCTAGAAGGACGGTGTTTTTTTGGAGAGAGGTGGAAGGAGAAGGACCAAATTCATCTAAGAACCCCAAAGGCCTACTTTGGGGTTCTTATCCTTGCAGGAGTTTTCAGGTCCAAAGGGGAATCGACAGAATCCCTGTGGGATGCAGAAACCGGCAAGAACCTTTCCGTGCATCAGTGTCTCTGGAAAACTTCCACAAAATTTCCAGGATTATCCATTTTGATAACCGAAATGACAGACCAGCTCGACGGCAGAGAGACAAGCTAGCTGCCATCAGGACAGTGTGGGATAAGTGTGTGCACCACCTCCCCCTGTTTTACAACCCTGGGCCTAATGTCACCATTGATGAGCAGCTGATCCCATTTAGTTGTGAAACATATTGCTTCACGTGTAAATGTGTTGTGTCTTTCCACTCACTCCACTTGATTATAACTGATTTATTTTTTTATAACATTTTATAAAAAAAACCAAAAAAAAAACGAGAAGCACATTAATTCATGAATGTGATCTAACAAAGGTAAAGGGAAAAAATTAACCATGTTTGCTGTTCATATGGTTTGTAATTGGGATGAAGTAAACATCTGTTGAGTAATTTAACATAAAATTGTTTGATAGTGTTAATTTGGAAAGCCAAAACTCTAGCAGGTCCACCAGACCCATGAACACTGGCTGAGTAACAAAAATATGAAGACCACACAAGGGTTAAAAAAATCTGCATGCTAGGTGGACAGAATAAAAAAAAAAACACCTAAGAAATCAAACATGAAAAAAAAGTGATGGTCAGTGGCAGGAGGTGATAAATAGTAAAATGATCTACACCTTTTGTAAAGTGGAGTTCTGAACGTTAATTTTTATTGGAAAAAAAGCACAAAAATGTGGTGGTACAGTAGAAACTGCACCTCATTCAGAAACACCTGATTTCTCCTGCTAACTCATAGCATGTGCAAACAATCAACCCAAGGTTGATTTTCATATAAACATTTCTATCTACACCCATTTTTAAAGAAGAATTTTTTTGACTACAACATTTTCTCTGTGAAGTGTTCTTTGAGCTGGTTTTCAACTGTTCTGTCGGCCTTGTGTTGACACTTAATTCAATTCAATTTCATTTCAATTTTATTTATATAGCGCTAAATCACAACAAAAGTCGCATCAAGGCGCTTAATACATACAGAGAAAAATCCAACAAACATATGACCCACTATGAACAAGCACATTGGCGACAGTGGGAAGGAAAAACTCCCTTTTAACAGGAAGAAACCTCCGGCAGAACCAGGCTCAGGAAGGGGCCTGGTTCTGCCGCGACCGGTTGGGGTGAGAGAAGGAAGACAGGATAGAAGACATGCTGTGGAAGAGAACCAGAGACTTAAACACTAAAAGAAAGATATTGTGTGTTTCCTCAAAATGACTGAGATTTATGTCAGTGAGTGGGACTGTAGCCTAAAGTTTATATTGATAAATGATAAAAGACTGATTTCAACTGGATGATTTTTTTAAAATTGGAAGACAGTGGAAACAATGCAAATGAGAGGATCCTGGCAATAAACCAAACCGAAATAGTGACTTCACCTTTTAGCTAATTTGTTGCTGGATTTATTAAGACTTGTTAGCTCTAAAACCACTAGATTGCTGATATGAAAGCTTGTGAGACAAAACACAAACAGCATCAACAATATAAAGCAATGAGCCAAAAGGGCCAAACTTTTACATAGAAGAGGTGATTAACAATGCTCCGTGTGTCCATACAAGCAAACACTTGTACACATCACATTGATGCAGCTTCTGTGAGGCAGAACAAATACAACTACAGTTTCTCAAAGCTGAAAGTTGAATTTTTCTACCTCATTATCCAAAATATTCTATTCTCCTCCAGGCTATCCTCAAATCTGATGATTTGGGGGAAAAAGTTTGCCTCAGATCGAGTTTGCATGTCACGCCTGGACAGAACTTGGCAGAGCTGATTGAGGAACACATTTGCATTTGGCCGACCAAATCAGTATTTTTATAGACCTCTTTCACAATTACATATTCTCAGTGTTAATGTTACTTTCAGATGGAATTAGTTCTTTATGTGCTCTGATGCTTGTAGTCCATTAATTTAGTTTTATTGCCGCTAAATTAGATTCACTTACTCCCTCTGGCAAGGAAGTGGAATGTGCATAAAAATAACTTATACCCCTAAACATTTGTTCTCAAAATATTCAGCTCAAGTGCAGTGTAGGTAGGCCACCTGCATGTCAATAACCTTCAAAACTCCTTCGTGTTTTTGACGTTTATTATATGAACCGCATTGCCCGCGTTCTCTTTTTTCTTCTTTTTTTCCATTTGCATCTTTAAAGCAGTCACAAGCTGTCTCTTGCCAAGCTAGGACATCATGTCTCACCACCCACTCAACTTTCCGAGGGAATGTTTCCTCTAAGGATCTGGCATCCAGATAATGATAATATTGTCACCTTCACCCACCACAGTCGGTGCAGATGGTGCTCTTTCCTTTTCATCCTTTAACATTATGCTTTAGTGCCACTATTAAGGCATTATGAGTTTGCAGTAGTGTTTTCTTTCTGCTGGAGAAAGGGCTGTGACTCTCAGGGTCACTTTGGGAATTGTTACTGATTGCAGCTTGTGTGGTGAACTATGAAGTACATTTTCAAAGAGCAATGCAGATTGTTCTGGAGCCAGAAGTATGCCGAGGAGAAACTACATGACAGCAAGCAACAAGCAAAGGAGAACAAGCTGCTGAGAATATTTTGAGTCTCAAAATCACAGAACACCTGCCTTTGGAGAAGAGAAATGCTGCTGTTTGAAAGTTGAAAGGGCATCATGTAAAGAATTTAATGTAAACCTTTGAGTTTGAATATGCAACAAACTTCATTTGATATGACAAAGAAGCTGTGGACCACAGTTTTGGGAAACAAAGGATGATTTGAATCTTGAAAGTATAATAATGAGTAATAATGTCAGTAATAATATGTAGATACTAGGCTACACTAACGCCAGATAACATACCTATCATCTTTGCATAGTCTAAAAGGATGAAAAAATTATAAATAAAATGCATTTTCTTTGTAAACCCCAAACTAAGTGCACTAAACGATGGTAGTGCACAGTATGTAATTCTGTTAATTAGACTATAAATATTAATGTTCAGGGTTTTTGCCAGAAGAGTTGTTAAGCCAGACGGCTACCCATCCACCTACTGTAACACAAACAGTGTTATGTATGTGCAACTCTTGCTACATTTGTAAAAATAAAAAGAAACTAGAGACTTCATTTTCTACTCCTGGTTTGAAAACAATGTAGTGTAGTGTATTCCAGCAAAAGCACAGTCAATCCCAATTAACCTCCTTCACATACAGCAATTAATAATCTAATTAGTGGATATGCAGTAAATGAACAGCTATCATTAGTTACCATCACTTATTTTTCCATATCTATGTATGGAAAAATAAGGATAATTAGGAAGGTTCCATAACCTTATTGGCCATACAATAAAAACCTTGATCTTTTCAAACTATACCACTGAATCCGGTGGCTGTTTTTCATGCCAAATCCCTGGCTACTACAGTCTGTGTGTCAAAGTATATACTGAGCCCCAAGTTGGTCCTGATGCATCTGAGTGAGTGTGTGTCAAAAAGATGTTGTATGAAAGTCCCAATCCATTTACCACATACTTGGAGGTATTGTAAAGTTGCTATAAGTGGTCAGACATTTGTGTCTAAAAGGCATATCATTAATGGTCTAGCAACGTTAAATAAGTACAAGACAGACAAGACATTGAGCGTGTTTTTCACTAACAAGCATAAACTTAATTTTATATGAAAAAAAGAAAAATGAAAGTGAGTCTTACTGTATTTTCCTAAACTGTTACTCAAGAAAAAACCCCAAGTCTATTTACATGGCATTTTAAACATTCCCCACATGCAGTTGCTTTTCATGAAAAGAATGCTCAGCTCATTTTTTTTTTTCCAACCTTCGTTCAAGAAGGCTGGAAAGCTATTTTCTTTGAGGATCTTTACAATATAGCTTTCAGGGCTCTTAAGCTGTGAGTTCATTCAAATGGACAAATTCTGAAGAGCCTTGGAACACCATTGAGCTTCTATACTGGAACTTTTACAATTTTTTATAAAATATCACTGCAGCTCTGTTAGCCCCTCAGAGTTGAGCTGTGGTGGAGCATCAAGTTATTGCTCTCTGAGCCTAGAGGGGAGCACACCTTAATACTTCATACAGTCTGAACAGTTTTGTTCTGAAACAGTTGATTGTCTTATTTGATTATTCATTTCTTCTTTTTTTTAAGTTACAGTTTTTAAAATGATTATTCATTGTAATTGCAAGTTTTGTCATGTCAGTGCTTCCTTAAATATCTGTGGATATCCGTGATAACGGTGTTTGTTCGTGGTCCAAAACACATCGCAGCAAAATCTTAATGATCATAATAAAAACATCTAAGTTTAATATAAGATACCAGAACACACTTGTTTACTGACCACCTGCCCTCAGCTCTCATGAACACTTGAAGTTCCTTAAAACTATTTTTTTCCAACTGGTTTTACATTTCTCACACTTACACTGATGTGACTTTGTTTCTCTCATTTTTGATAGATTTGGAGATGTTCTGACACAGTCGTCTATCCGTCACAGTTAGGCTCTTTCAAACAAAATCCCTATACTTGCCAATTTTTCCTGCTGCTAACACATCAACTTGAAGACAAAATCTTCTTAATACATCCCCTACTAGCAGGTGCCATGATGACGAGATAATCAGTGTTATTCAGTTAACCTCTCAGTAGCCATTATGCCTAATCAGTGTAACTGCTTGAATTTGGTTAATTTACCAATGAAGAAGTTCAGCAAAAGTAATAATGAGTCTGGTGTGACTTATGGGTGTTCAAAGCCTGAGTTAAGGGTTTTGTCCGCCTAGATTTGGATGCAGCCATAAATAAACAATAGGCTGGTTTCAGGAAGTAAGCATAACTGAATTTTAAACTGTTTACCAACAAATTAAACTTACATCAATGGTTTCTGTTATTCAAATCAAAACTCTTTTATTATTAACAGCTTGTAAACTGTAAACCATATTTGTGAACAATTTATTTAAATGTATATCTCATTTTGGAGTGATTCAATGGCCACTCATGCTACTTTAGAAAAGAAGTTAGATCTAATCATACATTCATGCAATGGTTGATTTTGAACACGTCAAACATTTTATCCGGGTCACATCTAGAGTACGGCCAGTTTAGAATCACCAGTTCATCTAAAATGCATATTTTTGAAATGCGGGAGCAAAATACATTATATTTATAATAAATGCTAAAGGCATTAAACTGTGGACATGCAAAAGCTTTCCCTTTATTCTTTCTTAGAGATACAGTACAACATTCCCATTTCTTTTCTTTATTTTTCTTGATAGAAGCATTATAATGATAGTCAGACGCATGAAAAAATTAGATTCATGCTTGGTTCCCTATTGTCTCTTGGAGCTGCTGTTTGTGGAAAACATCACTTTTATGTTAAATGAAATAGAAGTGGCTACATGGCGTAAGAGAACATTACACACAGGGGTTACTTTGATTACTGTAATGCATGGATAATTTCAAGCCAAATAACTATGCAGAAAAATAATGACAAAAGCAAAATACCAGACAGTCTGGTGCATGTTGTGGCTTACGCTATGTTCTATTAAATGTTGGAAAGCATAAATTCCCTGCTGCTATCGTATAATTACAGTATTAGTATGTTGCAGGAGTTTAGCTCAGATATGAGAAAACAAATGAGTGAAGCATTTTCTGCTTGTGAGATTTCATCTAACTAGCAAATATGTATTCTTTCCATGCAGTGTTACCTTGTGTCAGAGTGTTTTTGCAAGGTCCAATCATCTACTGATCTACTCTTTCTACCAGTGCAATCCATTATATAAGTAAAGCAATGCTAAGATTCATATATTGAGTAATTTATCACACATTATCATTCGGTTGCATAGCTAAAAGTACTCCATTGTTAATTTTTTAAGCTGCCTTAAGCTTAAAAAGCTTTAAGTGGTGCAAAACATGTGGTTGAATAAAAGTATTTAGTTTTTATCCTTCTGCTGTTCTAGCAGAAAGAAGTAGCTGAGACTTCTAGCATAAAAGCATCACTGCCATCTAAACGTGGGGAAAACTCGTGCTTTCATCATGTGAAACACGCACACGCATACTACAACGTGTTTGTGTGTTGGGGTCAGAGCTGCAAACTACACTAAGTACAAAGCATCTAAAGGATCTGAAGTTTGAGGCTTATATTTCAGGTTGGAGTAAGACATAAACCCTGCAAATTACAACAGACTACAAACCACGGGGAGAAACACCTGAGATATCAGGCTTTGATGCTGTGTCTTCCCCACTGCATCAAACATCAATGCATGAGAACAAATCTAAAGTCTAGAAGAGATCTTAAATCCAGAAACTTTCTTCTTATCACTACTGACTATTGCACATATTGCTGCATTTCTAAAATAAGTCAAACAATGGCTCATCCTCACAGGAAAAACAATGCTGGACACTGGTTGCTTTTTCACTTATTTTCAAACTAGTCAGTCAGTATCTGACCATTTTATTTGTTAAGCCACTTAACACTGACCTATCAATCATTTCAGCATAATAAAAGACACCTAACTCAAGGTCTTAACCAGTGTGGTGTTTACACGTAACAGAAAACTCTCATATTGGCTAAATGAATATTCTGAATTCCGACTCAATACACTGAAGGAATTTTTTTAAAAGGTTTAATGGGAAACAACAAGTTATTTACCGAGGACGGGAGCAGAGCTTGAGTTATGGTTAACTCAGTGATGGACTGCTGGAAGCCTCGTGGAAGGAAAGAGAGGGTAATATACAGGGAGTGCAGAATTATTAGGCAAATGAGTTTTTTGTCCACATCATCCTCTTCATGCATGTTGTCTTACTCCAAGCTGTATAGGCTCGAAAGCCTACTACCAATTAAGCATATTAGGTGATGTGC
>NW_005187554.1:302591-328870 GCF_000239375.1 Pundamilia nyererei | reverse complement strand
TTCTATGCTAAATGTTTTTCAATCCTGCGCTCACGAAGTTGTGAGGACTTGAAAATACTGGAAAAATAACCCAATTTAATAGACTCAAAATTAATCAGAATTGTTATTAAATAAAAGTATTTGTGGGTGATTGCAGATCATTGTGAGCAGCTCAGGTGGGAGGCGTGGACTGATTTATTTCATGCAATGAAACTGTGGTTTTGGAAATTGGCAGTCAGTTCAATGGCAATAGTTTCTTCAAGTGTTCTCGCGTTATCACTATAGCTGTGTGAATTTAGTTCATTTGCCAGTAAAGAAGTGCTGCAAAAGTAGGAAGGAGACTGGTGTTGATTGTGGGTGTACCGAGTAAGGGTTTTGTCATAGGACAGATTTGGATTTAGACAAATAGATAAATTATTTAAAAAACTTCATAAAGTTAATACTGAGCAATAACTAAACAACTTACCAACAAATGAAACTAGTAATATTATGATTCTACTATTCAAATCAAAAATGTTTTCTTGATAGCAGCACCAAGAGTAGCTGTCAGCATCTTTAATGATATCACTGTCCTGTTTAGGTGACCTTTAAAATGAGTGATCATACATAAAATGAAGTAGTCATAGTGTAACAATATCTAGCTTTGTTTTGGAATGATTCTTTTAAAAAATGAATTGGAAATGTCGCATTTAAGCCCCTTTTCCATTAGTACCTACTTGGATCAACTCACCATGGTTCGCCACGGTTTTCCATTAGGTCCTGATACTACCTGGTATCAGGTACTTCTTTTAGCACCTGCTTGGCTGGGATTCGGAGCAATCTGAGCAGGTAATAAAATGTGACATCGTCACACTGCATGCCACTGACTGGCTGTTCAGTCGCGTCTCTTGAGAGCATCAAAATCAAAAGTGACATTTTTGAAACGTGACAACAGAATAAATAATGTTAGTAATCCCTATCATAAATCTGATAAACTCATTATAAATTTAGAAAAGCATCTATGTACACAAGAACACCATGTACAGACCACACATAAAAATTTATTTTATTTAGTGTATTAACAAATCGTATTATACATTTTATAGACAGTGTTTTTGTAACTTTTGCTTCACAAACAACAGCATTATAAAAATAAGAGCACATGTAACATATATTGTGAACATGATACATTGTTTGTCAGCAAATCCGGAGTAATACAGCATTTATTTATTCACTTTGTTTATGGCAATGACTATTTTCTTACAAAAATGTGAAGTAGAGCTTAAAAAAATGAGTGATTTTATCATGATATGAAAAGCAAAAAGAACACAGTGCCCATAATTTTCCAGCCAAAGAAGGAGGACTGTGATATTAAAACAATTACTTATGGTGGGCTTTTTTTTAGAAAGCAAATGTAGCGAGGAACATGCTGATTTTGAAATGAAATGAGTGAGGTGACTACATTGCTTGGGTAATATTTTATCAGCAAAAGCCTTTTCTTTACGTATGTGAGCAATTCAGATTTGTGCAATCTACAAACATCAGCACGCTGGCAAAATATCAGTGATGGCAAATATTGAAATTCATATTAATAACTATTAAAGTTATTTTTTCATCAGGAGAGAAAAAAAACTCAAACAATGAGGCAAGTATGGTGAAATCCTCCTTATTTCTAAGACGTAATACAAATTTATACCAAAAGCTGACATAAGAATCTCAAATGCACTCTTGAGACCCATGACAACAAATAACATGTCCCTCAAATGTCCCTTGCACTGCTCCAGAATTGCTCTTAACTATCGTCAGAGTTGTGTGGTGACTGCTCTTCCATCTGTGCGCCTGGCCACCTGCCCACTTCTTAGCTACATAATTTGGTTGTTTCGTATTCCATCGAGTTTGGCTGCTTGGCACTGAAAGTCTGCAACGCTGCCTGGATCCTGGCAACATCTGTAGTGGACAGTTTGAGCCGGTGCCGCAGCAGACAGGAGAACAGGTCCAGTGGCTGAGCTCCTGGTGGGGAAAGCCTGTTGACCCGATCCCGGATCTCCAGCAGCTGCAGCAGGGCTGAGTCCTGCGATCCCTGAGTATATGGGTAGTCCAGCTGTAAAATCAAGTCCTGGATCGCTTCCGGGTCAAAGTGCATACTATAGCCGTACACCTGGATGCTGTTGATCTTCATGTAGCCTAGATTTCGTCCCGATTCCAGGTACTCCAAGGGTTCATAATATACAGTTCCATTCCCGTTACTTGAGGTGCCCCTGATCCGGCTCCGTAGATAAAAATGCACTGTCTCAAAAAATGTTTTCCACTTGTTGCCTAAAGTCAGAGTCCAATTATAACAGTCATAAGGAAGGTCTAATTTAGTCCTCTCCCAGTCTGGATAGTTCTTCTGCTCAATGGGCATGATCCAGCTCTCTGAGTGGCTCCCGCCAAACGGATTGATATAAACAGACAGCATGGGGTCCAGAGTAATGTTCTTGGTAAGGCAGATCTGTAGAGACATCCCCAGGAGCATGTGGACATGGTTTGACTTGTATTTGTTACTTTTCAGTGTCAGCAGCATTCTCTTTCTCCACGATGGGTCAAACCAATTATTCAGCCTGACGTCATTGCTTACAAAGATGCCGTGAATGCTGATGCGGTTGTCACGTTTCTGGAGAAGATAGCGCAGCTCCATGTCCTGCAGGTCAGTCTCAAAGCCTATGTAGTGGTCAGTGGAGTCTGGCACTTCGTTGCGGCACACACCCTGGCTCAGCATATAACCCTGGTTGCAGGTGGCGCAGCGGGAGCGATTCTCATAGGAGCATGACGCACAGGAGGTGCCCTCCCCCACTGTGCATGGAATCAAGCCCTGGCAGGGAGGATGCTCATAAGGGCAGGAGCAGCTCCGGGTTTCCTCCAGGTAAGAGCCGATGTGATTGTTTTCACTGCAGTACATGATGGAGAGGATGTAGTTCAGCCAGTAGCTAAAGGGCCTGCGACAGAGACGGAGCAGTGGGTAAGATTCATTGTTGATGCAGAGTACATAACACAAGAATCACATGGCTTCAAACATTAATCTCATTGTTTCTAAACCAAACAACAAAAAAATCTATATTTTGATGACAAACTCAATGCTCCTCTGTATGGAGAAAACCTGTGAGCCACTTAGTTTGATAGTGATCATCATGTATGCTTTTCATCAATGTGAAGTCTCACAATCCCATTTACTGTCTTCGCTCACATCTCTTTTCCCTTTCGGGTCATTATGCTTACATCAGGTGCTTTCTCTTTCGTTGGGTGTTGAGTTTCTACTTTATTGTCAAATATAATATTTATAAAATGCTCCTGATTGTTCACATTAGGTAAGCTGAGTAATTATTAGATGGTCATATAACTTTGAGTAATTTCACATTTCATTAAGAATAAACACTGTATTTTAATTTTTAAGAATTATAGTGCATACTTTCTTTCTTTGTGGAAGCTGTTACATTGTAAAATCTATAAACAAAAACAGAGATGACTCAGCATAGAAAAAGCGTTTTTCCTCACATATACTTAAAAAATATAAACAATAAAAAAACTCTTGCATGTATTTCTTTTCAGATTTTTGCCTATAAATAAGAGATGCAGTGGATATAGATGGGAAGTTGAACAATAAATATGTGGGCATGAAATGAAAATATGGCAATGGATATAGCAGTTATGCGGTACTTCACAATTATGAAGCCATGAAATGTAAATGTCAAAGTCCCTCTGTCTTCTCCTGCTCTATATGATTCGTTAATGACACATGAAAATATGTTAAATGTAATTTAGAGCAACCAACTCTTGCACTGTAAGGAGTAAAACTGAGTCATTACTTTAACTAACAGATTGAAACTATGAGTTTCATATGCATGGTTAAGTGCTTTCTGAAGAAACACAGCTAAGTTAAATTTTGTCTGCTTCCTGACTAGACCCTGTAGGGGAGGGAAGGTGCATTATGGGGGAGATCAACAGTCATTGCTTGTTCTGTATCACATCATAATCTCAAGAGACCAATGCCTGCTACGCAAGTCCCACATTTAAGCGATTCATTCAAATCCTTCAATGTTTTCATGAAATCCCTGTAGAAAAGATTTCCTGTCCACTTATCCAGTCTAAAACGCATCCTACTATAGATCGATCACTTGTCGTTTCACTACAAATATGCAAGGTCAAAAAAGATGAGTTAGAAATACACCCATTTTATATTTAGTGCTAAGAAAACGAGCTAATTGGGTAATTGGAAAGTCTCCCTCTGTAAAATAAGCTAATGCTAATTACGTTACAATTTTTATGTTGTTTACTTTGGGCAGAGCTGAAAATACTAAAAAGATACACTCTTGTTAAAAGCATAAACAACCAAAGCAACCACAAATGGTAATCAAAACATAGCTTCGGCTTTGGCATCACACAAAATTTCCTATAAAACAAAATTAGGTTTAATAAGAGGCTGATAAAGATCACATTAGGAAAATACATCATTTATTTAAGTTGGAAACGTGCAGAGTCTAGTCTAGCCCTATGTACATCTAGAACCATACATATAGTATAGGATTAGCAAAATGCTCTAGTTATTCCAAGCCACAAACTATATCGGTGAAGCAATATACCGAAATTGTTTCTGAATGAAAGAGCAGATGGAATGCATGACAAGAACATAATGTGGTAAATTAGTCTGTCGCTTGCTATGTTCCACATCTGTCAGATTTTTTAATCCACTTTTGTTCTTTAGCAGAGTGGCTGTTCTGTTGCTGTAGCCGTGTGCAGCTGGTAAATTAATTTAAGGGAAACAAAAGTGCATGTATAAGTAATTTACATCTAAAAAACATAATTTTGAAGGGAAAAGTACCATTTGTTCAAACAGTTGTTAGACTAAAGAAATTAAACTGCACTGTGTGTGTGCTGGTGAGTGTGTGTATCACTGGGAATTTGATCCCATGATAAACAGTAGCGTTAGCCCTGCATCAGACTGGCCAGGCTGTAGCCCCTCTCTCGCCCTGGGATAGCTGGGATAGGCTCTAGACCCCCTGCGACAATGATAAGGATAAGCAGAAGAGGATGGACAGATAGATGAATAAATGTTAGATGTAATTCCTAAATCAGGCTTTTTTACCCTTTTCCACAAATTATTTTAGCTTCTCAATGTTTAATACATTGACTGGAAAAGCATTTGCTATATTCCTATATCGACACAAATACTATGAAAGTATAGTATTTGTGTCATATATTTACTGCAACAAATAAATGCAGTAAATATATGCAAAACATTTTTGAAGAACATTTTGATATTTTGGATATGAAGCAATTGATTATAAAAAAGATGCTATAATACATGTAATATTCTACTGAGTCAATTTTTAAACCAGCTATCAAACTGGATACGATCGAGTTTGAACTTACACAACATATTTAAATGGATTTCGTCTACACAGTCCTGCGTCTCTAGATTCTAGTTGGGCTGGAAAAATACACACAAATGGTGAAGCTAAGCAAAGTGATGATAAGGGTGAAACTGTGTACTAAACAGCTGGATAAACTAACATACTGCTGCTGCAGACTTCACAGTTACAGGAAAAAAATGGAAATAAATGATTGTGAGTTCACTTGTATTGTCAGTTCTGTGCAAAAAGCAATATATTCAAATGTGTTTTTTCCACTTTAATTGAGAAAACAATTATTTAAAAAGAAACATGGCTTAGAACACCTTCCAGTGGTAAAAATAACTAAATATATAAACTTGTGATTGCGTTTTCTTTTCTTTTCCTTTCTTTTTGTTTTCCAGCTCTATAATTTGTTCCCTCCAGTGTACTGTACTTTTACTCACTAATGATGCATATCTTAGGAAAAAATAATTATCATGCAGAGCTAAAGTCTATAGAAGGCTTCTGGTGTTTCTTAGTTTCGAGACCATTTTTTTGTTCTTCTTTTATAAGTGCTTTGAACCGGCAAGCCCCCTCTAGTATTCCAGCATCACAGTGAGCGCAGTCAGTGTGATGTGGAGAAAAACAGAAAGGAGCAAAAGACTTTTTCTTTTTCCTCAAATCAAATTTTAAATCTGGTGACATTTTGTCAAAAGATAGTCGATGTAATGCGTTAACAGTCTTAACGGCACCCAGCTTGTCTGAAACTCATCAGCGAGAGTCAGTTGTGCATATCTCACCTCCAGAGTGGAGACTGTGCACAGCAAGAGAGAGGAAGCTGTCTCGCCATCATAAGCACATTTTGTCAGCAGGACATGTAAACTGTCATGGAGACGCAGTGTGCAGTATGGGCAAAAGAGAAGCCGGGTGTTCACTCTGCAATCTGTTCATTGTCTGTCAGTTCATTTCACACAGATCAATGCCACAAACGAACTTTCTCCTTCTGCCACAGAGTACATTTTGACTAGTGAAGAAAACTTCTCCTCTGCACTAGATACACTTCATTTTTTCCATTACAAGCCACATTTATTTACTTTGGAAGCACAGAAAAAGCAGCCTATCAGTTGTTTTTGTGCAGCTCCATCACGGCTGCCCTGACACCTCTTGTATTCATGGAAAAAAATAAAAGGAAAAAAAAAATACTGTACATAGTTCCAAAGACTGCACTAGAAAGTTACAAAAGAAACTCCAAATGGATTTACAATGTAACAGCCTACATTTTTTTTTATGTTTGCTTTGTCTTCATCTCACAAAGACTGTGAAGCTTTGGAACATGAATAATGGCTACAGAGATGTACAAATATTCCATATGAAAAACAAATCCTCTGTGAGCTGGGCCATTAGTACAGGGCGGTATGATATGTAAGGTAAATGAGGATAAAATCTTTGTATATTCTTGCTACATATATATATATATATAACTATTCACTATTACATTGACAAAGGGCAGTACATTCTTCTGCTGTCTGAAGCATCATTGTAATTTAGCTGTTTGCAAGCTTTTATACACAGATGGGAACATTTACTAAACCTGTCACCATTTTCCATCAGGAATGAACATTTTGCATCTCTTTAATTTTTTTGCACAGCACAGATATTACTAAGAATATAGCTGTAAATGACCTCGGTCGCACCTAATTTGCATAAATTGCTACTAAGGAACATCTGATTCTGCAGCATTATGATGCTATATGAGGAAACGGTGCTTAGGACTGGAGCTGAAAGCCATTAAAAATCAAGTTAATATGATATGAGGGACCATCTGGAAACAGAAATGCAAAATCATGCGAAAAAATAACCATTTGTCGTTGTATTGAATCTTTTGTAGTATGACTAGTGCAGGACTGAGAGCTCAGCCACAATGATTTTGACCAATCTTTTAATCTGCCTTTATCGCTCTTATACATTTCCCCTTAAATATCAGAAATACACTTTTCCCTATAGCGATGGTCAATCTATAATGGTAATAACCTGAATACATTTCTATTCCCTTATAAGATCGTTGCAAATAAGTGTCAGTATAGCTCATTTGGTTGTATAGAAAACCCATATTCTAAAGGGGAGCAGTACCTTGAGTTTGAGTCTGCAAATAAAATTTGGATTCCCTAAATATACTACTTCAGGTGAACTAAACAATTTTTGTGTTCTATTTTTAGGAAATAAAACCTTTTCTTTACCTTGCTTAAAAATGTAAGCAAACACAACTGTGCTTGCAGCAACTCCGAATTTAACACTGCATATATGTACAGTGCTGTGAAAAGGTATTTGCCCTCTTCTTGATCTCTTAGTTTTTTGCATATTTGTTACACTTCAATGTAAAATAGTAATTGCCCCCTAAACCTAATAGCTGCTTGCGTCACCCTTTGTAGCAAGAACTATATCCAAGCTTTTGCAATAACTGGCAATGAGTCTTTTACATCACCACTTTGCTTTGTAGAATTGCTTTAATTCAGGCTCATTGGAGAGCTGAATTAAACAGCCTGTCTAAGGTGATGCTAAATCAGCTCAATCTGATTTAAGCACAGACCTTAACAGGCCACTGCAAAATATTCATTTGGGATTTTTTTAACCATCCAGGTGGAGTTGCTGGAGTCTTTCGGCTCATTGTCCATAACCCAAGTGTCCCTGAGCTTAAGGTCATGAACTGACAGACGGGCATTCTTTTTTTTAGATTTTTCTAGTAGAATTCATGGTTGCATCCATTTCAGTCATCAAGCCATCCATTTCAAGTTGTCCAGCTGCTGAAACCGCAAAGCAGCCCAGACCATCATACTACCACAACCATGTTTGACTGATGGTGTGATCTTTCTATGATGCTATGTTTGTTTTTGCCAGATGTAACAGGACTCAAACCTTGCAAAGTTTCACTCTTGCCTTGTCACTCCATAGAATATTGTCCTAAAACTCTTGGGGATCATTGATATGGTTTTTGACAAATGTGAGATGAGCCTTTGTGTCCTTTAAGGTCAGCAGTGGTCTTTGGAAATCTCCCATGGTTGCACTCCTGGAGTAATTTTAGTAGCCACTCCTGGGAATGTTCACCAATTTTCAGTTTTCTCCATTTTCTCAATGGCTCTCCATTGTGGTTCACTGGAATCTCAAAACCTTAGAAATGGTTTTGTAACCCTATTCGTAAATGTCAATGACTTTGTTTTTCATCTGTTCTTGAGCTTCTTCAGACGCCAGTATAACGTATTTCTACAGGTTGATTTTTTAGGGATTTCTTAATTTAGTGTGTCTGGCAGTAATCAGGTCTGCATGTGGCTAATAAAATAGAACCCAGCTTTCCAAAAAATGTGATGAATTCAGGTGGGTTTGGAAAGCATTTTCTCCTTAATAAATGAAATCTCCATTTAAAAAAACTGCAAGTAAGAAATCAGGTATGAGCCAAATACATGACTTACAACACTGTATGTTCCCATAGATTTTATAGGTAAATATGTACAGTTTGAATGAACAGAGATATATTCCCTCATTATAGAGGAAATGAAGGTGGGGGCAATTGGAGATTCGAGCTCTATATTTATTTTAAAAAAAAAAATCACATTGCAGAGGATGAATATTTGGTTTCTCACCTGAAATAGCTCCTAAAATAAACCTGGATACTTCAGCTGCACTGACATAATTACATTTCTTTTTCATAAGCTTTTGTTGCAGACTATAGCTAAACTTTGTGGAGAAAAACACAAAAATAGATGGAATGATCAACAGAAGATCCACGGCAGATTTTCTTTAGTATATGATTTCATTGCAGTCAAGTTAACCAACAGGAAAAATGGCCCAAACTTTGCATATTCCTTTGAAACACTGCAAACTTTAATTTCACAGGAGGATAACTTTGATTTCCTGAATGTAAAGGAGACCCGGACTGGGAGTGCAGCCAAGTCATCAGGTGTGACACTATAGCTCACTTCAGTGAGACCTCGGTTGAATATCAAAGTGCTAATGTATTGTGTGTATTATTAGCATAATGCCTAGTTCAGGGGATAACAAAGCACTGCGCACAGAGCGGGCTGAGGAAAATAAATGAGCACTGCTGTTTGCAACGTGCTTGAAAGGACTTGCAATGTGGCTGCAGGCTTTGGAATTTTTGCTTATTTTTTCACACTCATGCGCGCAAACACACGGCCTAACACATCTGTATCCACAGAAAGGTCAGCAGGAATACTTATATTTCTCACCTCTCTCTCAGCATAATAATTTTGGGCTGAGTTTGACACCTTTTGCTGAGGGTGAAGAGCTTGTTGATAATGCGTCGTGCTTTGCTCAGGAGCTGCTGGGTGCTGAGCTCCAGCTGTTTGTAGCGCTGGAGAATGGTCGGCTCCGATTTCCAGAAATATTGAATGGCCGATGCGTTCAGAGCATAGAATGTAGGAAGCCTTCGAACAAAGTTCTGGAACTCATCTGAAAGACAGAGGACAGGCAAGATAGTTTAGTCTGTGTTGGAAAGAAGTGGATGGTTCCTGTCTGACTTTGCCTAACTGACCTGAATGCTTTCTCACTATATTTGGCTAATTTAGTCAAGCCAAAATGAGAAAATCAGTTTGCAGAGTCCATGTAGACTGAAGAGCTGTGGGGCAAACTGGAAGTGATATTGTTTGAAGCATAGGCTAATAGAAAAAGGCAGAGCTAAATACGGTGATGGGGTAAGATTCATTAATGAATAGCATACAGATTTTCTGCAGCAAGTCTGTCAGGGGGAAATCAGGATGGGCCTGGAGCACAGAGGATAACATCTGTCAGCCCTTCAGAAATGCTGTTTGCCTCGTGTGCTAACAGATTACATTTCAATAACAATATCATCACAATCATGATTGGATGTATGGAAAATCGAAAACATGCTCACTTCTGATTAGAAAAAGACCGTGCTGTTTGTCTGGTTAATAAAGCATCAATTTGGGAAACCAATTAAGCCCCAACGCCTTCCCTGCTGATTATGCAAAAAGCTTTACATGTTCCTGTGAAATTCATAAGCTGAGTGTTTTCTATGACCTGTATTTTGAAAACTAAAGAAAAATCACATGGTGCTGCCGCCACCACTATTTTTTTTCTTTCTTCTAATCACAGATTTAGCAGATTGTGTGATATATTAATTTGTCTTAACTAAAATTAGTTTAAAAGATAAGACTATTACTGGTGTCCAATGAGATGACATAATCCAAGAACGAGTCTGTCTTTTAAAACATCCCATGCGTGTCTTCGTCGTAATAACCATCACTGTGATTTACATTTTGAATAACAACAGGATTCTGCGTCAGAGAAGAATAAGAATATATCTCAGCTTATATAAATATTTTAGCATTGCGCTTAACTTATTGAAACATTAAAACATCAGTCATGCAAACATAAAAACAAGCTTAGTAGCAAAATGCAAATCTGACAAGACAAAGCAAGTTTAAGTGACACTGGCTGTTAAAGGATGTCATGTAAAAATAAAAATACATCCCAAAAAGACTGGCTAATGTTAAAACAACGAAAATACGATTCTGTCAGATCATTGTCCAGTTATAGAAAAAAAGGAGAAAAAAAAACCATAATCCATAAAAGTAGCATAAGAAAATAATTTTTCATTCAGGAGAATATTGTTTGTTACATGTTTCAGTATGTGTGAAATATATACAACAGTGCTGTCAGCGTTAACGCGACAAATCTCCGTTAGCGAGTTAACACGGATCGCCCCGTGCATGGGGCTGCACGGCACTAACGCTTTAACGAGCTAACCGCGCTAACGCATTGACACATTGTGCAGCCCCACGCACGCACCGATCCGCGTTAATTCTCTAACAGAGATTTGCTGCGTTATTGCGGTTATGGTGTTAACATCATTTTAACTAGATTAACGCTGATAGCACTAATATATAATATTAATGTAGACTGGCTATGCACACACTGTATAGAAGGATTACTATAAATATTATATTTCCCAATAAATTTAAATTTCCCAACTATTTAACTAGTACGATTTATTATTCTGGAAGACCAAAGGGGTTTAAGTGGTTGACTATGAAAATTAAAAACCAGGGTAATATAAATGTGTTCAGTCTGAAAAAAATAACTGTGGGAGTGGCTCAATAGCCACGTGTTTAGCTATTACATTGATACAGATGCCTCTAGCATTGAGTGGCTGGTTCTTTACTGCATCTGATTCCCCCTCCTCACATTTCCTGCCTCCTTCCACTGTCTAATAAAATGCCCAAAAGTGATTTAAAAAAAAGGAGCAGTAAATTGCTGATCCTTCAGCCAAATTATCAAGATTACACATCGTGCAGCTGCAATCTTTTTTGTCTCTAGTATCCAACTAAAGTCTAACCTTTCCAATAAAGAGTTAATATTACTCACTTTTATTAAGGCCTACAAGTACCTGTGTTATAGATATATTGTGAGGATACAATAAGTAATCAATACTCAGACTATCATTCTTGCTTTTATTTTCTCTTCGTTACAATATTGCAATGGCATTTTATGGGAACCGAGAAAAGTGAACCTATTACTCCATTTTATAGAGTCCACGACCCTATACAGGTTGCCCATTACCCATAGAGCTGATTTTAACATTTTACTTATTAGTTTTAAAGTCCTTCATGCCCTGGCCCCATAATAAACAGTACTATAAGTATTGAGCCATTCCTCCTTTCTCTATTTCTTGCTAGAAATGTAGTGAAATGTGCAACCATACATGAAGATACAATATATCCGGTAAAAAAATATTATTTCTTTAAGTAGTCCTCAGAGATAGCTGTAGAGGATTCTTGAAGAACATTCCAAAGCTCTTCTCTGGATGTTGGCTTCCTCCTGCTCACATGATAACAACAGTTTGAACCAAAGACTTCAAACTTGGATTCAAGTTTGAAATCTTTTTCAAGATACTCTGCAAGACTTTGCCACTGATTCTCAGTCCATGTTCTTGTGTAATCTGGGATACCTCAGACCCCTTTTCCCCATTTCCCTTCCTTCAAAATGGCTTCTTGTGAAATCGTCTAAGTTGCCCAACAAGAAAACTGAAGGGGAGGCTGGAATGGCACCAAAACCTCTGAACAGGTGGATGTAATTGTCAGGTATATTGCCCTGACAGTGTGAGCAGCTGTTAGACAGCACAAAACCCAACGTGAACATCCGTTGACCCATTTGGTGCACTCTATGCAGGATTTTGTATTGTATTAATTGTAGATTGGGGTTTCTAGTCATTTTAACAGAGAGTTTTCCTGCATATTTTACTTTGCAGTATTCAGTAATTTGGGGGGTTTGAGATTGAGGAATTGTACCACACTTAATGGTGTTTGTAATTTGACTTGATAAGGCTTGAATTTCTTTTTTTATTATATATTTAATTTGTTGATATTCTAAAAATCTATTCTCGTTATTCCCATGTTGTAAAACGAATCTGTCAAATAGAATAGTCTAGTCTTTCAAATAGATGTGCCAAGTATTTAATTCCTTTGAAGTTTATCATATTGTTGTTTTGTAGGATATTAGGGTTGTTCCAGATGGGTGTACATTTACATGGGATTAGTGAAGACTCATTTTTAGAAATTCTTGACAGCCATCCTTCCATTGATGGAAACAATTTATGGTACCTAATGTACCTGATGATGTAGTTTTAAATTTGTTCTCTATCTTGTATCTATCTGTTGGCACAACATTGGTTTATCCCTTGAGTTAAATTTTTAAATGATTAATCGGTCTGTGTCATGTGAGTTAATAATTTAAAAAAACAAAATGGTCAGGTACAAGGACTAGTCTTGAAAATGAGTGAAAAAGCAGCAAATATCCAAAGAAAAACTTTGAAAGACCTTCAGAAAGCTTGAAGAACTATGTTTCACTATGTCAAAATTAAAAGAAGTCTGGCTCCTTGGAAGCAAATGATAGGCCATGAGCTCACAGTACTACACACTGTACTACTTGCACAGTAATAGCTCAGCCTCAAATCCTCAGGCAGAAACCTGTTAAACATTTCTATGTCAGTCTTAAACACAAAATGCAATCGAGCATTTGCTCTTAGGACTCCTTGTTAGTGGAATGGTCTGGCTCGCTTTGTCAGTGTCTTCTTTTAAATCACAGATCAAGACTCACTTCTGTTGCAGTGCTTTTTGTATTTTTTTTTATTTTTGACATTACTGGCATACTTCCATCTTATTTCTATTCATGTTCATTCCTTACAATGGACTCACATTGTATCTTGTTCTTATTTTGACATTGAACCTTGAGTTTTGACCTGTTTCAGTGGATATGTAAATTGTTTTTGTATTTTCTTTCCAGTAAGTTTGCTGACCCTGTGTTTCTGGGAGGAGTAGCAGATTTGACTTCAAAAATGGGCAAAACAATAGGTACATTCACTTATTATTATTATTGATTATTTTATACTGTCATTTGGCTCATTAAGTAGGAAACATATAGAATATAGGTGTACTTTCAGGCTAAAAAACAACACTGATTAATTTAATATAGTTAACATCATGGCAAAATCATAATGTTGAATAACCATGAGAAGGTGGGAATGGCAAGTAACTTCTTAACTACACTATTATTTTATCACCAAGACAACAATACCTCATCCCTGGAAACTTGCGCTCTAATGACCATTATTATCTTGTCAGCTGCTGAACCCAGGAAGGTAACGGCATTTTCCTTTTGTACAATTTTAAAAATAGAAAACACTGTCAGATTTTCAGGAACACAAGTACAGACACAGCGTGGGTCTTATCAAAAATAACACAAGGAGGCTGAAGGGTAACGACGCGTGTAAAGAGGCTTATTTGGCAGGGTTTTCTTAAATTACTTAATTATGAGGTTATAATTAATAACTTATGCGTCTTAGTAGTCCGGCAACTTTAAGCATGTATTTGACTTACTGCAACATATTGCAGTTTATTTAGACTAAAGCCTCTTGGATCTCTCTTGGATATGAAGTGCACTCTCTTATTTATGCTCCCCTGAGTCTAGTTTTCACACTGTTTCAATGCTCTGTTATGACTATGGTTTGTCTTAGCCAAACACTGAGATAGGATACTGATCCAGGTATAAAAAATATGATGTCTTAATTATTAAACAGTTACCACTTAGTGGGTGGTGGGACTTAAAACAAATCATGTCCACCATCCTCTGATGGTAGGAAGCTCATTTAACAATAAGAGTTATGATTATTAATCTCTCTGCTGCTGGTGCGAGTTGTCCTCTATTAGATTGACTATACAAGTAGATCCTCAGGGGTTTCAAGGAAACTTATTTTTCATTATTTAATACAGCAGTGTAACTGCAGTTCTCTGGGCACCTTGCTGCTTAAGTCATTGCCAACTGCGCACTAATCAAGTTGCCCTTAGTACAGAAGCATGTAGCCGGTAATAACACACAGCCAGCTAGGTGCACTGAAAACAGCTTAAGGCAGAGCTGGAAATGAGTGAAACAGCAAGATGCCCTTAGAGCCTGTGGATGCAGCACAGTTTTAATAATGACAGGGGAACATGGATGCAGAGCTATGCTGCAAGATACAGTAAAATTCAAGACTGAGGAAAGAAGAGTTTGACATAATGGTCAACGGGTACATTAGTGGAAAAAAATGCAAAAGCTAATGAGACATTGGTTAAAACAACTGCAACATCATTGCTAGTGCTCTTACAAAGCTATTAAATTGTATTCTGCAAACAGATTAGAGCAACTGTATTGTGTTTCAAAAGGCATGACAGCTCCTACCGCAGTGAAGAGCTTACTTCTGACTGAATCACTGTTGACCCAGTAATATTGCTGTAATTGCTCCTCTTTCATGTACTGGACTTTGTAAATCATCCATGCATTTTTTTCCTAAAGACGGGTTCAAAGGTCACAAAAGAGTTATTAATCTGAATGCTCGAAAAGTGGTTCGATTTTCACCAGAGAAATTTTATTAATTTCATTATTTTGCTGTTTCTACTACGTCAGCTATTTACTTAATACCTCTTGCTGTATTAGGCCACTAAGACAAGTGTTACTGATCAATAATCAGTGCTGCTTTACGGCAGGATTGGATTTATAAGATTTTTACATCAACACAGTGAAGTAAGGTACCTTCATTTCATTCATTTGTTAAGAGCCTTAACGTAGCTGATATTTAATTGTTTTAGAATACCTCCTCAAAACATCCTTTGTTTTACAGAAATCACACATCTTTTAATATTAATGATCCTCATACTTTGTAAGTCACAGAAAATTGAACATATCATTAAATCATCGAGGCCATGAAGTCAAGCTCAGCCGCAATCCAGGAAGATCAGCTGCTCTAATAGAAGTCCACATCAGCTGATGGATGGGTAGCTTTTACTCTTTTACACATCCATCTCGCAAATCTTATACAGTGATTGCCATTTGTGTACCCATGTTCATCCATAGAAAGGCAGGGAGGTTCCACCCATGCTGCTAGATAGATATTACTGCAGACAATAGTTATCTGCAGATAATGCAAATAATCTTCTTACTGAATGTAAATCAAAGACAATTAATGTAAGCTGTTGCATGCAAGAATTCCAAATAATACTAAATAAAAGGTGTGTGCTGATATGTACAACTGACAATTTGTTATGATCAGGAAATGGTTTAATAGTTTATTTCCCTCAAAAACCCTGAAAACAGATAAAAACAATAAAATTAAAACATGTGCAGAACAGGGAAAAAATCTGTTGTGTCTAAGTAAGTTAAATGAACAGGGCTTCTTAGTTGTTCTCATAACCATGTGTGTTTGCAAGAAGCTGCAAACACATGGGTCCAAAAAGTATTACACTGTGTAATGTTGAATTGCTATTGCATAGATTGGATGTAATAGTCCCTTTTTCAAAGATCGTCAGTTTGATTTTTCCATCAGTGCCTCCAACAACAGGGTGCTATTTGCAGTCAGTGAGAGGGTCATTTAAAATGGCATAAATAAATAAATAAATACAAATAATAAAACACTGACCTGACTCTTCAAATTCTTGGTTAGCCATGTTCCAGGAATCTCGGATTTGCAGCAAACTAGCTTCCATAGCCCTCAGATCCACCTCGGGGCAATTACACTGTGGATAGTCGACGGCACACTGGCACCAGCAGTCGTTGTTTCGGCACACAAACTGGCCCTCCTCATTACAGCCAATGTAGCTAAGAGCTGCTTGCACAAACCTGGCCCTCAGATACTCTGGCAGAATGGCCTGGAGGCCTAAGGCAAGGACAAAAACAGGGCACAAACATGGAAATGTCACATGGATGAATGAAGTGGGAGCTGTAAGCACTTTAGCTACTGCAAAAATTGTGTTTAGATAGCTTTTCTATGGTAGATCTGTAAATCACCGAAGACCAGCTCTCATTTTCTTTCTTTTTTTTGTCTTCCATGCTTGACATACACTTGGCATCAGATGCAATATGCTGAGATTCACTTTAAGTTTTAGTTTTACTGTGTAGTTCTGCTACTTTTGTTCTGAATCATTACTGCCCAGGATTCACTTCAGAAGTCTGCAAGCAATGCATGGCTAAAAAAGAAAAAAAAAAAAAGCAAAAGAGTGATTGAAGCTAAATTCATTCTGACACTCTCGTGTTGCAGTTATAGGCCTGCCAGAGAACAGACACTGTGACAATTCCATCAGAAATTGGGGGAGTTCAATTATGGATGGCCAACCTTGCAAATGAATCTTGTTTTCAGGGCTCTGAACCAAAACGGAGCTGACAGAGTCGAGGTTGTCATAGTTACTGCATCCAAGAGGACCCGTCCTTGTTTCGGTCACCTAAAGGGAGGAAAACAGAGGGGCATAACAGCAATTCATACTGTGAAAGTAACTCTCTAATGGCATTAAATATACAAACACATACAGAGAGTGAGCTATGACAAAGGAGGATGGAAGCGAACGCAGATCATGCAGAATAAGATTAACAGTCATTCCCTCTACATCTCCTCTTCTGAGAAACACTAAATATATTACAGATTATTTAGACTTCTCCATTGAGCAAATCATATTTAGGATAATGACTCTGTGAGCCAGTGAGCTGGAAATTAAGTTGTGATCGGGTCCGCAGCGTAAGGCGTAATGAGTAAGTTGGGGTGTCATCTGTCAAATTCATCTCTACATTATGTTTACCCAGTATAATACCCACTGACACCAATAACATGCTAAAATGCATTGTAAGCCCGTGTAAGCATGTCATCTTCAATTATACACCTGAGGGTTTGTGTAATTGCTTCGTTCAAACTTTTACAGGAGGCATGCAATATTGTTCCAAGACTACGTAGGTTGAAATATGATGAGAGGATTGGCAGCATACTCATCGCGGTAAACAGTGAAGCCATTTTTCAGACTCGATGATGACAGATTCATTTTTACATGTTAATGTTTTACTGCAAAATGACGGATACAAATACACATTAGATCAGATGCAGTCGGAGGAATGATTTGGTAATCCCATAAATCCTCACAACAGTTCTATTTCTGACGAAACTAAGCAGCACACCAGAGGCTCTGTGCGACTGCAGGAACACAGGAGCACTTTGAAGTGAATCAGCTTCCTCGCATGTTCGTGCTAACACGCTTGCCAGGTATAATGTTCAACCGTTTCATTTTTGCATGCTAACAGTTGCTAATTAGCGCTAAAAACAAAAGATCATTAGCTTTCCAGATATATGATTCATGGTGTAGTCACATAATAAAATCCTGTGGTGTACCTCACCATAGAACAGACAGTATTTAACATAGACAAACACACAATAAATAAATATAAGCAACAGAGCATTTTTTATACAATAAGATATGTAACAGGCAAACAATTTTTAAAAAATATTTTAAAGTGCAGTTGTCTGCGGCATGTCCTCAGCTCTTTTAAGGCATGACTGGTGGTTTTTGTTTTTAAACTCCTTTACCTTCTTCCAGATGGCAGAGAGACAAACGGGGCCCCGCAAGAGACATGGGAGAAAAAAAAATTACAATGAACTTTTGCGACATCCCGAGTTTGTTTTGTGAGATCTCGCAAAACAAACTCGAGATCTCGCAAAACAAACTCGAGATCTCGCAAAACTAACTCGGGATCTCGCAAAACTTTTGCGAGGTCTCACAAAAGTTGAATTCCAACAATGGCGGCAGCTACTTAGTTGTAATATTACTCTTTCTAGGTCACAAAATAAACTTGTAAGATATTTTGAGGCGTGAATGTAGTGGTGTAAATGTCAAATATCTGCTTACAAGACATCACATATTTGCAAAAGTGCTGCGACGTTTTTGGAGATCTGACACCCACCATCTCGAAGCTAACAGGAGGTCGAGACCTACTACAGGAGGAGGAACACTGCTCTCCCGGCACATCATGCCTCGACCCCCTGGTCGGCTTCGAGCTGGCGGCCTCCGAAGAATGCGGCTAAAAGTTTTGCGAGATCCCAAGTTTGTTTTGCGAGATCTCGCAAAAGTCCGTCTTAATTTTTTTTCCTCCCATGTCCCTTCCGGGGCTCCGTAACAAACAGTTAATTTACTGGAAGGGTTAAGTTTGCAGCAATGCAGCTGGCCTTCTCCTGAACACGGTCAGCATACACCGAGTCTAGGTTTAAGAGAGAACTACCCACAATCCCATGTGCTGTTTTTCACTCCCTGGTCCAAGTCCTTCTTGTCCTATTTTGTGTAGCTGTCATTTGCTTAGTGTCATAATGGTGGTAAATTAATACATATCTGGGATCAAAATATATTTACTTTGTATGTGTATTTCATCATCAACACGAACATTAAAATGGTGTGACAAAATGATGAGGCAATTAGAACTAAGAGCAAGTGTGACTGACTGAATATAAACGCATAGTATAAAGCCATATTGGACTGGCTTCATTTTACACTGGCTCTTATGGTAGGCTCTTAGTCTAAATGATGTTCTATATGACTGTTTGTCATTATGTCCCAGAAGGTGATGGAATTATAGTTCTAAAGAAATCTCATTTGTGACAGGCACATCTGTGACATACATTTTAAAGATACAGTTAAGGAACTGACTAACTACCGTACAACCTGGGAAAAAGCACTGAATTTGTACAAAATCTGCACAATTTTGGAAAACTAACCAGGGTGAGAGCCATAATCTTTTCCAAAGATATTGCTGCTTGCTTGTTTGGCTGAACCATCTAGATTTTCCACTAATTTAGCATTTGTCTATATCTAAAATCATTAATTATTTTAGTCATTAGTGCTCAAAACCCAGTGGCATGTCACGGCAAATCCCCTGTTTTCGATGTTTTCTGTGGTGACAAACAGCTTTCGAGCTGTGTGGTGTTTCTAAATTTTCTGTCTTTGAGGCAAACAGATAACACAAAGAAGAAACAGAAACATGGAAACCGTAAACCACTGAAACGTTAATCAAACTAGTTATTCTTATTTAGGTTTCTTTTAAAATCAGTGACACACAAGACAATACTTGGTCATAGGTGTATAATGTGAGATTAACACAGTGTAACAAGCTTATTTTTGGCAACTTTTAGTCCACCTGTGGAGGCGCAGAAAACATAACTATACTTCTGGCAGTGGGTGTGTTTGCTTCAATCATGACCAATCAAGCACCCCATTTTTCAGTCGCTCGAAACAAGCGCAGTTGGCTGTGATGGTAGTCTGACAATTTGGTGACTGAGAGAAGAGAGTGGGGCAGGCTTCACAACGAAAAACTTTACCCAGAGGAAATTGATGTGGCTGTGTGGGAGGTGTAAAGTCTTGATGAAAGAATAAATTACAACTCGAGCAGGCTACTGACAGTTTGAGGAGATTACATTACTGCAGCTTGAGGGAAGTAACAGACTCGGTTTGCACAAGTTTCTCTTTCCCTGAGAGAACTCTTAGATAAGTCATGGAAACAGTTCAGTGACATGAAGCGAGACGCCAAACAAGTTGGCAGAAGTTGTTGATTTGGCACGGACAGCAGGTCATTTACCAGCTCGTTTATAGAGGAAACGGCAGCCTTACCCACATGCCATGCTTCATTATGCGATTATTATTTCTGTACATCTGACAATCTGTTATGTTATTTTCGCATATCTGACAATGTCCCACAGTTATAAAGATTACAAAAAGCTAGTGCAAGAAATTCAAGTGAAGTTAATATTAAAACGCTACGGCAGACAAACATCACTGGAAACAAGATATGTTCATGAATTGTGAGCGTGGGAAGCGCCAGCTGGAGGAGTTTGTTTTACACACCTGCTCCAAGTCAGGTTAATTGACTCAACAGAAAAGGTCCAAGCAAGTGGGAGTAGGAAAGGAAAAAGCTATGAAAATTCACTAACATATAGACAAGTATGTGCAGGCTTTTCCTCGAAAACCGAGCGTCTATTGGAGAAGAGATGTGTGCATGACAAATGTGCTGCATGCAGTCACTATTGGTTTTCACACAATGTTAAACAGTGAGTCCTGTGTGTAAGTATTGTCCAGATTTTCTGAAATCTCCTGTTTGTTTGAATAAACAGTATGTGTTGTAATCATCACCGCATGCTTTTGTCCGAGCTGCAGACCCAACTCAAGTGATCTTACAGTTTGCTTGGTAAATTCACAAAAACGGCACCTGTTATTTGTACTCGAAGCTTTTCGCTTATCGCATCAAATCGGCGGTATAGGGGGAAAAAAAAGAAAAAGCAAAGCTGATTCTATAACAGATGTGAAACTGATGAATGTGCGATGCTAATGCAGCATTTAGGAAAACTAGAACCAAGAAATAAATGACAACAAATCTAACAGAGTGTAGAAGATTAGATAATGTTTCTTGCGCTGCATCTGTTGCTTGCTTGTATGAACAAGTCGGGTGAACCTGTCTTTGCCCTGTTTTTTCATTAATCTCCTCCTGTGTGTCAGGAGGAAATGATTCTCTGGGACAAATGAAGCTTTTGAAGTCATTTAGGCAGATAACTGATCCACAGCTCCACTCGAGCTGAATGTGTTTATTTCTATTACCGGTTGGGTGATCTATTAAAACTCTGCTTATTCTCTACTTTACAACAAATTCTCCATTTCTTTGTCACTCTAAATTAAAATGTTGTAATTTAATGAATGCTTCACTGAATATCATAAGAAAAAGAGAGCAAGACAAAAAGCAAACAATTTTTACAGCGACTGCTTCAATTTTCTAGCACCATTAGGCCATTCCTTGCTGTTAATCATAAATTGATGCATTAAGGTGCGTTGAAGAGAAATTGGTTTTAAAATACAGCGACTGAGTGCAAGAATGTGTGGCAGAGTGATTACACTAATAGTATTCCTCTTTGTGCACTGAACAGGGTGACCATCCAAAGCGAGTGTAGTCACTGCTGGCTTTCTCACCGTCCATTTGAAGAAGGTTGTCTTGACATTTTGGCTTAAAACCTTTTCTGTCCTTTGGAAATAAAAGGTTATTTTTAAAAATGGGTTTTGACTCAAATAATCATTTGCACTGTAACGCACCACTCCACAGTTGGAATGTAAATCTTTTCAGAGGCTTTCTTCTTATGTGCTCAGTCCATTATAATGAAAATTGCAATACAAATTGGTGAAAACAGGGAGAAGCTGTTGCTATTCAGCGTAAAAAGCCAGAAAATGGCATAGGTCAGCATGCAGCGAAAGCAAACTTACATGACCTACAACCTTACATTTGACTCAAAAGAGTCAAGTACACAACTTAATAAATGTCTCAAGCCAGCTAAATTAAGTACAAAATCTGAACAAACTGAGAGGTGTTACAGTTCAGAGATTTTTACACAAGATGTGATCCAATGTGGAACTCTGCATAAATAGAACATCACTTCAGGCACATGTCAATGCTTTTTAAGGTTATAGTATGTCCTTTAAGGCAGTAAAATGACACATGGAAAGGTTAGGTTCTACGTCAGGGTTAGGGCATCATTCTTGGAGGTGAAATAACAACATTATAAAAATGTGCAGTAAAAAGCCACAAAACGGCTTGCAGTGTTATTCATAATACTAGGTTGTGTGGTGATAAAGACACGCTGAACTCTAAACAGATTCTTTCTCGAAAAGCCCATTTATATGGAGTGAATGTTAAATCTGCTGAAGAAGATGTGTTAAAACTTGAGCGTGAGAAAAGTTGGGGAACGAGAGAACAACTTTTGATAGGGGTGTAAAAAAAACTATTCCAAGGAGCCTTGAAACATGCAAACTATATCCAAGTCCCTCCAAAATACCAGATTTGTGCTGACAAAACAGTCACCCATTTCTCCTGTCCTTTTGAGCTTATATAGTTTGTGAGCAATCTCAGCTCAATCATTGTTGACAAAAGCTTAATTTAGCGCATGTGTATATGCATGCAGGATCCACAGGCACCAAAGATAAGCTGACAACCTGAAGGGAAATCCATCTCTGTCGCTGTCACTCGTGAATTATTGCCAAAAACCATGACGCTGTCTTCTTTTAATAATTTCCCAAGAGTCCAATAAAAGTAACTCCATCTCCTTGCCAGATTAATGACGGCAACTGTGGTATCCAGCCAGGAGGAAAAGGAAGACTTTTGCCGCTGTGGGCAGAAAAGTTGTCTCTTTTGACATCTGCTTTTGACAACTACAAGGTCAATGAATAACACAGAGTGCAAAGAGACGTGCAGAGGAATAATGGCTGGGAGCTCTATATCTGCTGTATGCATGCACACATTGTATCAATACCCCATAAAATAAAAACCTTACTGAGCAAGTATTTTTCAATTTACAAAAAATATAGTCTATTGCTTATTAAAAAAATCACAATTTTCATTCTCCAGGACAGGGAGACAGCAGTAAAGCATTGGAGAGAGATGGACTTCCATTCTTCTTTTTGTTATGGATGCCTTAATGCTATTAATTAAAATCCAAGCAGCCTATATAGTGACATACAAATTAATTTATAACACAGACAGATGTCCAACTTAAAGTGGAAAATTGACCAAATGCAAATCTAAAGATGGCTTTTCTATGCATAGCAATGAGGCCATCTGCAAAAGGAACCCAGTGGAGCAGAGCATGTGTGCACAGTCAGCCTTCCCTATTAGAAAGCAACCCAAAAATGAAAAAAAAAAGTTTTTTGCTAAAGGAGTCAAGACTTTTTTTTTTAAAACTGTGATCAGTAAAAGCCACGGATCCGTTGGCGGGGGAATTATTAATGCACCATAATTGTATACAAGATAACTGTGCTGACTATGTTTGAATAACTAACAGCTGCATTTAATGGAACATTTAATTGCGCTTAAAGGCTTTTGTAGAATAAGCACTTTGTGACGCTCATACATGCTGTGGACGTGACACTTTTGACTATACCCTCCAGGCTTACCTTTTGATTAACTTATTACAAGCCTAGTACTCATTTAGAATTCACTAAACCTAAAACCATATTTAAAAAAATATTGGTTCATAAGACAAGTATTTTTAATCACAATTTTTAAAAGATCAAGATCTAAACTTTGCTGAAACAGGCATCACCATAACACGATCATTGTAACAAAGTCCCATAGATTTCCGATAAAGATTTGATAACTGAAATGAAAGCCTTTTGTATTCTCTGGATGGCAACAATGAACAATACAAATATAATGAGCATGAAAATTAAAAAACAAACAAAAAAAAAAAAACACAAAAATGCCTTCTATAATAAAACCTGAAAAAATATATTGGCTAAAATAATCAACCTACTGTTAAAGCAAATATGGCACATGAAAATATTCCACTCTAGAATTAATAGATAAATCCTGTTAAAATGATCCATTAAGTTGTTATTACTGAATATTTAAATTACTGTCTCCCTCCCACATTACATTCCTCTTTCTACCGCTTTGCACATAGTTCATGAACTATCAACCTTTTTTGAGCTGGTTGGTGAAAAACAATGGTCCAATTTTTGCTGAATACGAATCTACAAAAAGGGGTTTAAAAGCTAGGAATACCATGACGATAACCTCAGCATAATTTACCATGAACAATTAACTGACCTCAAGCTAAAACTCTGCCAGTGAACCTGACACTTCCCCATGCCAACGTCAAGATTGCTCTGCCTATTTCCTTTTGAGTTAACCTACAAGCAAATATAAGTGGGCTACTTAAAATACTTTAGCCAGCAGACAGTCTTGTTGCTACACACCACTCTGCAACCCTCTTCCAGTCTAAGTTTCCACCATTCATTTTTGTTTCTTTCTCCCCTTGACTTTACTGGCTTAAAAAAAAAATATTTCATGTTCTTTGACATGGAAGAGCAGGGTTGTGTTCTCCAATCATAGGCTATACAAGTGGCTGGCAGGTGTGGGAACAGAAACATTCTGGCAAATATGAATTAGTAGAGATGAAATAACAATCCTACTTTGACTAAAGAGGTTCTAAAAGAAGTGTTACTAGTACAGTGCTATGTGGCTACTATAAGCTGCATCTATGCAGAGGTGCTCTTATTTCCACCCACAGTCCAGCTGGGTATATGTTGGGTTAATTTTGGCTTCTAATTTAGCTTTAGGTGTTGATTGAACATGAACGGTTGTCTGTCTTTCTGAGTTGGTCATGTAATAGACTCTAGTTTAACGCTGAAACCTAGCTGGATGAGCGACTGAGAAAAATTGAGTGCTCTGGAAGTCTACTAAAAGAATGAATACCTCTTTTTCCAAAGATAATCTCATATTTAGAGTCTCTAAAATTTCCAACAGGCATTTAACAAAACTGAGATCTGAAATGCTGTTTTTAACTCATTTTATTTTTATCATTCAGTGAGCTTTTTTACCCACACATTTGTTGTGGTACCTCACTTGTTTGTTTGCGTTTTTCCTTTAATTTGTCTCTATAGTCAAGCAAAGCAGGCATTCCCCAGTGACCCCTGAAGGCATCCTCCTCAGCTTCTTCTTACACTCTTGTCTGTAAAATATGTAGGTCTGCTGCTGCCACACACATTCGTTCAGGGGAAACACTGCTGCTTGTAAAGTTAACATTGCTCCCCTCTGAGATGGCACAGTGGCCCAACACACAAGTGCGCCATTTTGACTTTTGGAGCAGGTGAGAGCCAGAGCCAGGATTTGGCATCGTAACTGGACTAAGCACAGCACAGCTGCTTGTTTTCCTCAGTTTTCACAGTGGAGGAAGATAGATGGTGAATCTCACGTCTCCCACTGGAAAGGTTGTGTACACACAGAGTAAAGGACACCTCAATTTCTCCCTCTAGTTCAAATCTGTTTTATTTGGTAGAGCAGCAGTGAAGCTGTTTCACTGCAACCAGATAAACATGATAGCAGAAAAGAAGAAAACAGAGCAAATTCAATAAGATTATTCAACAGGAAGCACATGAAATCAAACAAATCTGACCAACCTCAAAATCAGCTCTCTTTTTTGTTAACGTAAAAAAACATAAAAGTATAATCAATAAAGGCACTCAAAATGTTACCACAATAAAATGAATATAATGCTTATCACCTTTTGTGACGCTGACCCTGCAAGCATGACAAATGGAAGCTGTTTGATTAGTGTGATACTTTCAAAGTATTATCTAAAATGTGTGAACATCAGTATTATCTCTCTATTTCACACTCTCTGACAAGTAAAATGGAAACTTATTGACTGAGAATAATGACTATAAAAGCCTGGGACTAAAATACTAATAATCAGAACACTGAAGGGTACCAATGCTTATTTCTATTATGCTCCATCACAGATATTAAACTGATGCAGTTTCCAATAATAAATATGCTCAAAATCAGTTATAGAAAACCAAATGCATAGAACAAATTTACATTTTGTTTTTTTGCAACACCTCGAGTGGAATTAAATTTTTAGCTCCAGGTATTTTTTTTGCAGCACTTTATTGATTTAAACACAAACTCACAGTCTTATGTAGATATTTGATGCACTTACATTACTTACGCTTTTATTTTAATATTCTGGAAAAACACTTTTTAACCCACCCATATGTTCATACATACGGAGCCCCGCAAGGGACATGGGAGGAAAAAAAATTAAGACGACTT
>NW_005187554.1:251690-302563 GCF_000239375.1 Pundamilia nyererei | reverse complement strand
ATATATATTGTTAAAAAAAACAGTTCATCCTAACTGGAATGCACTTGATTTTTCACAGACTTACTAAGAAATATTTTCTTTCTGACAACTGACTGACAAGAAATCATTAGAGATACAGTTTTGTTTGATTTAATTGTAGATGAACTGAAGCTAACAAATTAAATAAAATTTAATTTGTAATTACCTTGATAAAAGGTAATTACAAATTAAATAAAATTTAATTTGTAATTACCTTGATAAAAGGTAATTACGCCACAAGTTGGCTGTTAAGATACCTGTCTTCTCTGAATCAGATTATGAAGTGTCTTGCCAGGCAAGTAAATGGATGATAGCCTGTGTGTTACTAGTGTGAAGCCTTGGCAGGGCAAAATATCACTTAGCCCTTTAACATGTACCACTGATACAGATGGCTCTGAGGCACATTCATTATTTAAAAATGTGGCTTTAATATTATTATAATACAAGTTAGGAGCATTTTACTGATGAACATTCATCACTGCTGCAAATCTCTCATATGAATAATTCCACAAAACAGCATAAAATGTCACTTAGTGAGCTTGTGTTGTCAGATGTTTGAGCAACAATGGACTTTGAATGGCTGCACTTTCTGCTTGCTGGAGAAAAAAAGTACAAGATGACATTAATGTTTCATGTTTAAAAAAAAATTCATCGCTCATCTCAAAATTGCCTCATTCTCTGCACCTTCAAGAATTGCTGTTCCCTTAATCACCACGGCGTAGTGGATGTGCAAATCCACATTTGCATCTGAGATACGTTTCCGCCTGTTTATTCAGTCTTTGAGGATTTCCGTGCATGTTTAAGACCACTTTGTTGCACTGGCTTACACTCTAATGTCAACCAAAGGGGGGGATAAGCTTATAAAGTATAAGCAAGAAAAAAGAGGAGGAGGAAGCAAATAGCATCAGAATGTGATTATTGTGTGGCTTTTGGAATGGGGGAAAAAAGGCACGGGGGGACAGAGGGGGACCTCTGGTAGCAGAAAGTGCAATTTAATACTCAATGTGCTTTTATGTTCACTAAGCTATGCTTTTTTACTGTAAGTAGTGGAAGAGGGGCGAGGGAGCGAATTTGACTCTGTGTTGTTTTAGCTCCTCGGGCCTCACCTCTGTTAACCTACAGCACATGAAAAAGAGGAAGCTGGGAGAAGAGATCTCCCAGCTTCTTCTTGACATCTAAAGTCAGATTTCAGCTTTGCCATAATCAGCTTCTTCGTCTACAACATATCAAGGAAGGGAACTTGTGTTAAAATTTGGTGAAGACCATGGTTAAGAGCTAAAAAGAAGAGCATTTATCTTCCTTTCTGAATAATGGCCATGAAAAAAAAGATCTGTCCATAATGAATTATTCATCCATGCTCACGATGACAAAGTACTTTGTCTTTTTTCATTTGGTTTTCTTTATCATCGCATCAAAACAGCCTCAAACTTTGGAAGCCCTGTGCTCTGAAATTGTTGCTCAGCAGCAGTTATCTGCTAATCTTCAGATGCTCAAACTTTATTTGTGCGCTCCTTAACTTGGACAAACTGAGTGTAATGGCTGAACAGCTAAGGCAGGCACAGCAGATTGGGTCAAGCAATCCTTATCACTTCTCCTTCCTGTCAGTGATATTCCCCTCACAAGCTTAGTTTAATGAATCTTCAATGTGGACGAGCTGGTGCAGCAAATAAAAGGTAAGTAGGATGACTATTGCAACTTTTCCTGTGTACTTGGATCCTGGGCTAAAAGGCCCTCTAAATAAGGCTTTTCTGTCCTCGTCTCATCTCTTCCACTCACCCGCATATGACACCTTAACTCGTACCGCAAAATGTTTGACAAATGACGGCAGCTCTCAAAGGAAATTACTGAAATGGAAGGGCTGATTCATCACACTATGTAACAGCAGAGCCATTTTTTTCTTTTTTGCACTCCTATCTCATTTTTCCCGTCTTTGATTATTTTCCAGAGCTGCTTCGCTCAGTCCTACAGGCCTTCAGGCCAAGCGTTTCCACCATTTAAATATGTTATCTCTTAAAACCAGGGGACCAATGCTCTTCTTAAAGGCAGCTTTGTTTTGGCATTCGTCTTCATTTGGGTGAGGTAAAAATCCATGTTTGAAATTAAAGGCTGGTGATGCTGTGAATATTTTACATCAGTCACCTGAAAATGCCTCACAAACAAACGTACCCTAGAGGGCTTTTTCTCTATTCATCTCAATCAGAGGGGTTTTTAGCAGCACTTTGGTTCAGTGGTGGCTGCCAAATCAGCTCAACGTCCTCTTGCCAATTCACTTTAGAGAATGTACAGTTTTATCTCTGATGGACTGCGTAGTGGGGCATCACTAAGGACAAGTCAATGAAGAATAGGCTGCATCTGAGGAAAAAAAGCAGGCAGTTTGGCTTTTTTTTTTTCTTTGTTACTGCAGCTACACAAGGAAACAGACCGGACAGTCAAGTTCTATTTTTTTTTTCCAAAGTGAACAAAGCCCTGACCATGTTTGCTCAAACCTGTTTAATATTAGTTTATAGATGCTGTTTATTTGTGATTTGGACGGTATTCAGTTTTCAATGTAGGAATTTAGATAATAATTTGATGTTTAATATGAAAAATTTCAGCAATTTCAACTGGGGCACAATACATCTTGCTCACGCTCAGCAGTGATCATTACGCTTCCGTTCACCTCATTGTTGTGCTAATTAGCAACTTTGTCTTCCAGAATTATCTTTTTCATACTCAGTGAAAAATCTATAGCTGATGTAGCTTCTGCTCTCTCTTTCTCTCTCACAGCAGCTGCACCCACACAGAGGCTGTGAACTGTTTGAGAGAACAAAGTAAGACAACTTCTGTTGCTTCTTTCTCTCTCAGTGATAACTTTCAATGTAAAGACACAGCACACCCATTAACATTTGTATATGGTGATCTTTTCAGACATGTCACAGTTCTAAAATCACCCATCAACCAAGGGTTTTTATTCACACTAACTACATGCTTATCCACTTCACCTAACATTCCTTTTATAAGAGGGTTAATAATGGTTTGGTTTTTCCTACAAACACTGTTGCCTCATTTAGCAATGTATGTGGATGACTTCGTAACTTTGTGAAGTTACTGTTAAAAAAAAAACTTGCACACATAATTACTACTTATTTTTTCGAACAGGCCCTGTTTACCCTGTCTAGTAATTTTGGATTGTTCATGCTTGGCTTCTTCAAAAAGGGCTGTCTTTATCATAATAGATTATTTCAGTAGGTAAAAAAGTGGGCTGCAATGATTCAGATTCCACCACAATCGGTTCATAATTTTTTTTAAAAAAAGGCAGTTTAATACAAAATACTGTGAAGTGACATCGTTTTTTATATGTTGCAGTCTGGCAGTCCTTTCCATTGAAGACATGGACATAGTTAAATTACCACATAATTACCACCTGCACATTCTGTAAATCTTTTTTCCTACTGATCCCTAACATGTGTCCATGCTGTAAATGCCAATAAAGTTGTGGTCAGAGGACGTTAGTATCTAAAAAGCTCTTATGAAGGCAAACGACCACAGATAGGGTAACACTTTCTAAGATTATGAAATTCATTATTAATTACCAAACAAATATGCTAGTACTAACTCTGGAACCTTCAGTGTGTAGGGTTGGGGAACTCCAGGCCTCAAGTGCTGGTGTCCTGCAGGTTTTAGATCTCACCCTGGGACAACCAGTGTTGGGACTAACGCGTTATTAAGTAACGCGTTACAGTAACTACGTTATTATTGTGGTAACGAGCACGGTAACTAGTTATTATGCCAAAACCGGGAACGCGTTACTTGTTACTGGGATTTAGATAGGCTCGTTATTCGTTACTTCATGTGGTGGCTATCGCGGAGTTTCCACAGATTCAATAACATTAGCAAGTGTTGGAAGCTAGCAGGTGGATGAAGGAAAAGGGAGGCAAGAGGAGAGACCCGAAGCGGCCGCTGGTCCGAGAGTGTCAGGTGAACTGAACTTCAGGTAAGAAGTTATAACCTGCAGTCCATCTGGGTCAGATATGAACCAAGTTTAGGTGGAGTTTATTTTTGTTATGCTGACTTTTTCGTACTGCGTGCTAGCTAGCATGACGGAGTTTCTATACAGCTGGGTGGGTGCTATGTTACTGATGTTGAACTTTATTTTGTTCATAAGGTCAATTATTAGAGTTGCCAACGTCCTGTAAAAAACGGAATCGTCTCGTATTCAGAGAAAATATTACGCGTTTCGTATTGAGGTGAAAAGGAACACAGTTTGTCCCAGACTTCAGCTACAATGAAAAAGACCACAAAGCTGGATTTATTCTCTTTATGCTGCAGCTGCCTCTTCTTCTCTCCTTCAATCATGAAACTGATCAATGATCAGCTGATCGGCTTTTCTCTCTTGTTTATTTATCGCCCACTTTGCGCCAGAAAGAGGAAACCAGCAGATGTCACGGTAAACAACAGCAGCACGTTTAAGCTTGATCAGCTGTTGTTAGAATTTATTTAATATTAATTTCTAGTATCAGCTGATGTTTGCTGGAGCCACAGCTGTAAACCTGCTGGTCATGATATGGTTTGGTTATGTGGTGAGAGGGAAACATGAAGATGAAACCAGGAGATGTCCTTACTGAATCATCAGAGCTGTGATGGAGAAACAGGTTTACCTTTTAGGTGACATGAATGAGTTGAAGGGAAGTTATGAACTGTTTCTGAGAGACAAATAACACCAGGATCCTTTTCTAAGTAGCTGACAGCTGGTAACTGTGCAGGGGCAGATCTAGCAAAGTGTTGCCAAGGGTCCATGTAGGGCATTAAAAGGGAAAGGGGGGCACAAGGAAATACTTTCTTATTCTCATTTAAAATGTCTCACTTTTAAAAAAAATAATTATCTGAGTCTTGCAACAAACAATTGATAGATTGATACATATATACCATCAGAACAGTGTACATCACTGTCACAACAGTGTTTATTTTCATTCAAAGGCTTTATGATTTTTCCTATAATGGTCCCAGTCCAGCTCTGTATGCAGCTCATCTGCAGTCTGGTGTTACCTACATCTTCCTGTTCAGAAGGCAGAATTTCCGAGTTCTGAGTACAATCGAAAGCACCACGACTGCAGTTTTTGTGTTGGATGTAAAAAGCAGGCTAGGATAGAATCAGGCGTGAGATTTCTCTCGTGGAAATGTGCACATTATTTTTTCCTTTCTATTGGTAGGTGGCACAGTGCACTTGTGGCAAGTTGGCAATCTTGCTGGGTATCCAGTTACGGAAGCAACACATTAACAAGAGAATTCTGAGTAAAACCAAAGTTACTTTCCCTAGTAACTAGTTACTCTGAAACTAACGAGTAACTTGAAGTAACTGAGTTACTTTTGATAGAAGTATCTAGTAATGTAACTAAGTTACTAATTTAAAGTAACTTACCCAACACTGGGGACAACACACCTGAATCAAACGATTAGTTCATTACCAGGCCTCTGGAGAACTTCAAGACATATGGAAGAAGTTATTTAGCCATTTAAATCAGCTGTGTTGATTCAAAGACACATCCAAAACCTGCAAGACACCAGCTCTCACTTCGGTCTTAGACAGTAGTTACAAAGACACCAATTCGGACACATCACAACCCAATATTGTGCCAAAATGTGTAATGGACACACATGCAGAAGCTGCATTACCATAAAATATTTAAAGGCAAGTGAACAAGAAAACCTATAGGATACATTTCAGTCATTTCACATTCAGCCCTTAATCGTCAGAAATGATGTATGTAAACGTGTTAATAATGTCTGTTTAAATGCTTTTCTGCTGTTACTGCAGCTTCTGCATGTGTCTTTTCACACTTTGGAGGAGTGAAGTGTGACATAGATACGGTGAACAGGCGTGCCTTTTACATGTTTTGTCGTGATACTGGGTTGCACATCAGGCTTGTATGTATTCTTAAATTAAACAGAATTTTTATAACAACTACATTTCCACATGTTTTTGTAAAACTGGTACTTTTTCAGTAGGTTTGTAATGCGCTCTTATATTTTATGACACCACAATCAGATCCATTTACTGATGAATATCATTTTGTAAAGTTACCTTGCAATAGTTTTTACTATTTATTTTGATTCACATATTTTACTGTGTACTAATTCTCAATTTGGCGTCGTTCCTTATATGTCCTCTGTTATCTAATGTGATCTCATTTTAAATAATATCAGGTAATTTTAGATTGCCTCCTCATTTTCAGCTCAACACATCTTCAAAACATTCAAGACATGCTCTCACATAAAGCTCATTTCTTAGTCAGTGGCACTGCAGGAAAACATCAAAGATCTATAAGCGGCAAACATTGATTTATTAGTCAGGTCAGGTATCTCTGTTTTTTAGCAGATCCAATCTCAAAACTATCACTGCAGAAGCAGGTGTAATCACATGACAAACAGAATGAAGAAGCTGACCGTGTCTCAGACTGGTGTTTTTACACATTGTTATTGTTACCCACATTCTTAGATGTTAATCTGTGGTTTACCAAAGGTAGGCGTAAACACATTAAAGCCACGTGAAGTAACAGATTCCTCTGAAAACAGAGAATTTTAAGTGAAGGACAAACCCAGCCTATTCAATTCATTCTGCTTGATAACAACTGACAGAGTGATGTATGAACACACCCTGGAGGTATTAAGCTGTAAAAGATGTAGGTTGATAAGCCTACATAAGCCTATGTAGATATGCTCAGAATGCCGCCTCATATGTAAGCTTGTGAATACACACATTAAAGTGAGAAGGGAAGTAAACAGTATTGCTCGCTTCATGTCTTCTCTTGGTTGCTCATTGAATGTGCATGTTTACTCAAATGTCACATCAAAGCCAACACAACAATGCAATACTTGCAAGGAAACTGATATTTTTTTTCTAATTTCTCAGCTAAATAATATTAAGAAGATTATTCAGTTTGTCAGCTTTCAAACATTATAGTTTCTTTTAATAAAATAAATATTGTGTTTGATGTTTCAGAGTTATTTTTTTCTACAAACAACTTTTTAAATACCAGAGACTATATATAAAAGATGTAATCACATAACACAACATTCAGTGCTACAGATGCCACATTGGCTTTGTGGAGCCCAATATAACATGTTTGGATGAGAAGGTGGAGTGCTGAGTTCTCAGCTAGCACCACCTAGCTTAGTAAACAAGTTGCCTATAAATGCGTATGGGTGTATTACAAACTTAATTGCTAATTAGTGATAACAAGTAACATATGAAAATAGTCGAAGTTTGAAGACCAAAACTTGAGTATTAAAAATGCCTATATCCAGAAGCTACAGCTACATGCGTCAGTAATTAGCTACCATTATAAGTATGAGGCAAACTATCATTTTTTATACCAATTTTTCAATTCAATTTTATTTATATAGCGCCAAATCACAACAACAGTTGCCTCAAGGCGCTTTATATTGTAAGGTAGACCCTACAATAATACATACAGAGAAAAACCCACCAATCATATGACCCACTATGAGCAAGCACTTTGGCAACAGTGAGAAGGAAAAACTCCCTTTTAACAGGAAGAAACTTCCAGCAGAACCAGGCTCAGGGAGGGGCGGGGCCATCTGCTGTGACCAGTTGGGGTGAGAGAAGGAAGACGGGATCTCAAATTAGGGTTATAAACTTTAACAGACTGTAAACATTTTTTTCCTCTTGTAAAGCCATTTTAATATGGACGTCCACGGGGATTGACTCACTTTTGAAAGTAGCCTCAAGTGATTATTTAAGGAATTACAGTATTTGAATCTTTATAGTGGCTTCATTTTCAGCCCCAGGTCGTTGGGTTTTTAATTACATTTTTACAAGCCATTCAAGATTTAACATGTATTATCATTGGTGTGACACAGGGTTGTAGGAATAGTCTCCTACATTACTAAATAAAAAATAAAATCATTTATAAGAATTAAAGATTATTCTTTAATTATTTAACGACGGTAAGCCAATATAATTTGTGCTTGGCTTACAATCACAAAAAATGAATACTTCAAGGAAAAAAAGGCAAATGGAAAAAAAAAGTATCTAAAATATTCTGGTACAATTGTGCCTTCTATAGAGAAGAAGAAAAATAAATATATTAAATACACTCAACCTGACATAATAGAGCACGTCTATTATGGCTTATATATAATAATTATACTTATAAGCCCTGAGGAAGCTTATGTTAGTATAAAAAATAATAATTATAAAATGAATTCCATAAAATAAAATGAAAGCTTGGCAACCACTGTTATAATACACATTTTGCCCAACAGTTTTGTAAGTAAAACTATTAAGCAATAAAGAGGTTGCCTCACTAATGGCTGCCGGTGGATTTTTGGCAAGAACATTAGGTAAGGTCTTAAGTGCATTTAGTCCTAATGGTTCATTAATTAAAAATGGTAAGAAAAATAGCTGTCATTTAACACGGAGGTTCCCTGTCCTTACATAGTTCTAATTCCCTCAACTAAGGGCTTAAAAATATTTTAATATTTCTATTTTGCATTTGAAGCAGTGCACAGTTGCTCATCAAGGTCCTTTCACAGACTGTAAACTGCATAAAGTAAGTGGTAGTAAGTGGTTAGGACTTGGCAAGTACTGACTACTGGATGGGCTTTTCTTGATTTAGTCCAATAGCTACTCTCTAAAAGGAGAGCAAGAATAATTATGCTTGCAGCATCATGAGTACACACACAGCCAAATCAGTGACGCTATCTTTTAATAAGAAAGTAACGTTTGGAAATAAAAACCTTTTTTGTAATAATGTGTATTATTAAAGAAAACATATACAGCATTTGATGGGGTAGTTGGACTCCCTTTATAGTTCACCTGAATGAATAAATGTAAAAAGGTAACAATCCCACGATGACCTCTTATCAATTTGCGTACTATTCAACCAGTGGAAAGCATATCAATGGGCTCTTAATATGCAGGTACAAATATAGTTGTTGAACGTGTGCATACTAAATACATTTGGAGAATAAAATAAAACAATAAAAAAAGCAAAAGCAATCACTGACTGTTGACACAAGCTCCACTTGTTAAAATTAGCCAAATCTGCTGATTGTATGGTTACCACTGAAATACACCATACTGGCTGTGATTGAATTAATTCTTTAGTGAGGGGGCTAATCAAGACCACTTTGCTATGTTTTGAAAAATACAATAATTATGTTTATCCAGTGAAGCAGCATCCAAGCAAATTGGAACAATGACTCAATGAATGGCTGCGTTCATAGATGGAATGCTATAACAAAGGGAGCCATTTAAACGATTGGCAAATAATGTGATTCCGTTATTATGTGTGACTCAAGCCCAAAGAGAAGCTGACTTTACCTTGATGGCGGTGGAGGCGATCTGGATGTGGTGCAGCTTGTGCAGGGTGCTCTCCCTGTCAATGAAGTAGGAGGCGGCCAGCTGGTGCAGAGCTTCCAGCGTCACAGCTGTGCCATTTGATTCACTCGCTTCTGATGTTCGACTCAACTTTCGCTTGTCCACAAATATCATTAATGACTCTTCCCCTGCAAAAACGCAGACGCAGTGACACATACAGATTGATTATTTATGACTCCTCCGTGCGAACATCATCATACTCTTTACATTAAACTCATAAAGATGGAAACCTGCTAAGAGAACAAACAGCCCTTGTTACTACACCCTAATTTAGTGATGACTCTATTGCTGTGTTGCACAAATTGAGATTTGTAGAAGTCTTATTAGTTATTATTTTTTCAGATAAAAGCTACATAAGTTTTCCACAATTGATCCTGCTAAAAAAATTCCCCACCATTGCGCTGATCTAAAAGTGGTGGGAATGTGCCAGGAAACAAACAAACAGGGAAATTAAGAAGACTTCGATGCAATAAAAACTGGACATAGGCACTGAAGGACGTGCAGTTCAAAAATCAGCATTGCAAATTTTTTTGTACAGAGGTTGCAAAACACAATACTTTTTGTTAGCCAGCATAACTTTATATATTACAATATTTTTACAGAGCACTACTAGCACAGGCTAAAGGTAATGCTGCGTGTTATCTTTGGCGTGCAGCTGTATTTTCTTTCCTTTTGTTTGTAACCAATAATGTGCAAGATTGTCTCTCCAATCTATTTGAATACTGTTGGTATTCAGAGTTTATGCACAAGAGACAAAAGATGAAAAGAGCCAAACAGAGCAGCTGGGAGGTGATTGAACACCAGATAGCTGGGGGCTTTGCTGCAGATTACAGCACTCAGGCTAACTTAGATCTATTGTTATGGAAACAGATGATCTACTGACAGTTTCAAAGACAGATTTTACATGTTGAGTCAGAAAATCTGCGTTTAAAAAACATACAAATGATTCCACATTCTTGGCCAAAATTAACTTAAATATTTAGAGTAGTTGAACGTGTGCAAAACAAAAAGCTTTTGAGCATTAAACATGTTTAACTGACAGACTCCCTGCTGCTAGAGGTTTACTCTTATTCTGAAGATTACCCTTGATGGCAATTTACTTATTTGACAGACTAAAATCAAAAGCAACAAGAATAGGCAGACAGAGACACTGTGCCTGCATATGTACTTGGTTCTTTTCAATAGAATAGTAGTTGGAACACAAGTTACAGCAATAAAACTGTGAAACTAAATAAAAAAATGAAAGTCCCTTTAGCATTTTTTATTTGGGTTTTGAAGTAGAGGAGAGAATTTTAAAGATGAAAGGGAAGTGAAAACGCTCCAAAGTCTCAACAGACAAGCAAAACATGAGGCTTTTTTCCCACTCTGTCAAATTCACTCTGGGTCTCAAGCTGAAATACTTGTAAAGATCCTGAAAAAGTTTCTTTAACTCTCTGTGGTCCAAGTCGTCACCAGTGGTGACTGGGCTAAGATTAGTGTTAGGGTAGGGACAGAGTTATGGTTGACACCTGTGATGACTTTGACATCAGAGGGTTAAAATTTCTTGTTGTGTAAAAAAGGCTGTGTTCATCTGGCTTCCTAAAACATCACCTTGTTATTCACGTTTTAAGACAAGTCAGTAAAAGCAAAGATAACCACAAGCTGTGTTCTTTATTTACCTCCCAGTGTAGCAGAGAGCAGGAAGTGGGTCCCGTATTTCCTGATAATGTTGTCTGTGATGGCGCTAAGACTGGGCCTCCTGCCCAGCTGCCTAATGGTCTGGAGGAACTCGGGGTCCAGAGGCAAGGAAAAGCCATTGTTCTCTTGTCTCTCCAGGGCCAAGCTGTTCACCTTCCATCGGCCAAACTCCCTGCAATTTCACACAAACACATGCTCACTGTAAGCAAAGGAAAACAACAACATGAATGTTGCATTCAAGCTCGCTTGAAAACAGTCCAGCTGAAGCCAAATGTTATATGGACTCCTCCATAATAAGGTCTTGATTAGTCTTTCCTTTGCCTTCAATATGTGAGAAGAATCTCTGTTTTGGCTGTTTTGGGACATTTCCTCTAGACACACAATGCAAAGACTAAATCTACCACATTGATCTGAACAGTAGTTGCAAAGAAATGAAAATAGGGTCCCTTGCCATTTTAAAGCAGGCAGGACACAGCTTACTCCTCACAATGAGGCCCATATTCAGAACTGTTCCTTGCTGGGCATAAAATGTGATGTATGCATAACCTCTAAGTGAATCATGTGTGCCACTCTTTAAAAGATGAATGATCTCATGCTGTTCCTACCTCCGGCTCACAGAATTGCTTTGCACCATGGTGTAAAAAATATTGTGTTTTTCCACCAATTTTAAATAATAGAGCAATCTTTTCACATCTCCAGTCACTGTTTGAGGAGCTGTCGCTGGACAGTCTGTAATCATGCGTGGAGTCTTGCTGCTTTTAGGACCTCTTTTGGAGAGAACAGGCTTCATCTGTAGCCGATTGATATTCAGCCTCGCCTTGGAGTATGCCAGCTGCCTTTATCTACCAAGTGCAGACTGAGTGCTGCGGCTTGATGCATAGATTAGTGCTATTCAAATACAGCTGGTAATAAATAAGGTTCTTCCCGCAAACTAGCAGGGGAGAAATCTAAGACCTTTCAGTCATATTGGGTAGTTGACTTGGCTTTTGGGAAATTTGCTCGAGGCGTTAGGGTAAAATATAACCTGTTATATCAAAGAATGGCTGCAACACAAGCATAACATGTCTCCTCAAAGATGTATTACAAAACCAAATGAACTTTAACCTTCTGAGATCTGATTTCTCCATTTGCAACAACCCCAACCTAAACCCTTGCTTTAATCGTAGGCAATCAGAATATGAATATATTGTTTTATTGAATATATCTCCAAAGTGTTAGCAATCAGGGAACAAAAACATTAAATGTTCTCACTGGAAGACATCAAAAACTATCTAAATGTTTCCAGATAGGTCTTTTTTGCCTTTTTCCAAAACATATGTTTAGGGATTCGTTTATTACTTACGAGGAGTTGATTAAAGTAAATCAAGTTCTGGGAAATAATTTTAAAACAATGAACCTTTATTGCTTGTCCTTCTTTTACGCATAAACTGCTACAATTGTTATTACTCATAATGTCCAAAGTTTCAAAAAGTAAGTCAGCATAGGCTTTGCGAGGCAAAAGTCCACACCATTGGTTACACACCATCGGTTCAAAAAACTGAGCATTTTGTTTTTGTTTTCATTTTAAATTTGAACTTTTAAATTCACTGCAGAGCCTGGTCAACTTTTACATCTATAAATATGTATGTATAGATATGTATTACATGAAACCCAGACAGATCATCTAAGATTTAAATCGTCAACAAATATTACCAGAAATTTTGATTTTGATTTGATTTGATTTGATTTTTTATTGATTAGCATTCAAATATCTCAGTGAAAACAGAACAAAGATCTACCACAAAGCAAGAAAGCATGAGACAAGGCTAATCAAAAGGTATTGGCTGAAGCATTTGCTTATTGTGCCAACCCTTTTCACAAAATATCTTTTTGCATGCAGCTCCTGTACACAGGGCTCGAAGCAAATAATAAAACAAAGCGAAAACCAAACAAACAAACAAGAAAAAAAAAGATAAGTAACTACATCAAAGCAAAAGAATCAAGAGGGTTTTTTTTTTGTTTTTTGTTTTTTTTTTTGGGGGGGGGGGGGTTGCTCTTTTCATTCCATATTTAAATTTTTTTTAATACTCTATTTTTAAACATATTTTTAAATACCAGAATGATGAGAAAAAGCTAACTATTTATTTTCATTTGTTGCTGTTACTCAGCAGAGAGTACTGAAAAACATCTATACAGTATTTAATTGTGTCCAACATTATCCCTTTTTTAAAATTGATTGTGTAATGGTTCACTGTGCAAGATGCTCTAACACAGCAGCACCTCATGTCAGTTCTTTCGCATTATATATTATTTTAAATTACAATTTCCACAAAATCTTAACCACTGAAAAGGTGCCCACCAGTTTCCATGCTTACCTTCAATTAAGTGGGGACCATAATTGCATACTATATTGCATTTTAAGTCTTTATCAATATGACAATATCCGAAAACCTAAATGCTGTAGGTCACCAGACTAATATACCACTGTCATTAAACAAACACTCATAAACTCCAGAAGATTTTTAATTAGTAAATGAACAAATAAGTATATGAATAAACAAACAAACAAATAAATGCAGTCTACCAGTGGTGACCTAACTTATTAAGCTTCATATTGTTTTACTACTTTTCCGAGATGCAGAAGCCTTCTTTATTGCCCACAATATTAAAGCCAATGTTGAGATGTAGGTCATGTACTGCAGTAAAGTAGAGTTTTTTGTTACAAACTCTACTTTATATGTTTCCCTAACTGTCATTTTCACAAATGTGTCCATGCCCTGGTTTGTGTGTTGATTAGATCCAATATTCACAAAACTGTACATGCACTTAATAACAAAATAATGTACTTCGATGTACCTGTTCACTGATCTGCACACTGTTGATTTTCACACCTTTTTAATTTTTGATTTTTAACTTTATTTTATACTTGTATCTGGTCGGAAATTGCACAGCGTTAAGCATTTCACTGCATGTTGTACTCTGTATGATTGTGTATGTGGCAAATAAAAGTTGAATTTGAGATTTGAATATTCCTGAAAACTGAAAACAATATTCCTGTATCTTTATCATTTTCTTCTTTCAGGCACATAAAACATAAACATATGGTCAGTGTAGTTATTTTTTTACTCAGCTCTGCTGGGATTAGCTGATTGTCGTCTTTGTAGCTTGCCAGTACGTGTGTTGCCAACAGGAAAGTTGTAGCGTGCCCTCTGATTGGGAAACTATGCACCACTCACATGGTTGAAGGTTGAAGGGTGTTTCTCCCATCTCTTCCTTATCTGCCTTTATAAATGTGGATACTGACAGAATGACAAATAGCTAATAATAAATGATAATACTGACCTACTGATAAATCTGTCGGGCTCTAGTGTCTATTCTTTGTAGGTCTCTGTTGAAGGTTAAATAGCATTCTGTTGTTATACACTGCTTTGCTAGGTATTTCTTTCAGGAAGATGTAATCTGTGTTGTAACTGAAGCTTTAGTATCTTTCAGAGGATTTCACAAGAGATAAAAGATAACAGGATAATACTGACAACTTCCACATACCTGAGCTACCATCTTATGTGATATATATAAGAAGTAATCTATCAACCATTCAAAAAACTATTTTTGCTGTAGATTTCTTCACAGCTTGAAATGTCCTTACAAAGAACCCAGTGAAAACTGGGATTTATCACCTCCCTCTCGAATACTCGAGTACATACTCCCTACATTCCACAGACACATGCCAGCTTCAAAATGCAAAGATAAATGCACGTGCATTCACACACCCTGCAGCTTCAAACATCTGAACAAAGCTGCCCTTGCTGCAACAACTTTGCTATCGCCCAGAACATCGCATAGTCCCCATGGGTGCGGGCTTGCTGCCAATCAATTTTCCACCAATAACAATGACCCCCTGAGAAAAATACAAAACAGAAAACAGCTCATTAAGTCCTGTTTCATGTCGGTGTTTCTCTATAACGAGCGGCCATTAGTGTTTCTTTCCATCCGCTGGGGCCATCTGAAGGAGGGAGCAATGGAGAGAGAAAGAAGGAGAGCGGTGCCGTGATCGGCACACTGCCTCGCTATCCTGCTCGCTGATGGACATTTTCGAACGGCGTCACAGCTAAGCTGCAGAATAACAGTGTCTGCACACACATGCACACGTTTGTTGACGAAGACTGCAAATCAATCTCACCGTTTTGCACGTAGACGCACAAAGAGATCTTGCATTTCATGGAAGAGTGCAAGTTTATTTCACCCCTTACTCTTCTCAGTGAGACTGGAGTTGAGTAACTGGAATACCCTATCACACACACACACACACACATAATAGGTAGGCTTATTTTACCCACAGCTCTGTGCAGCAGGGGCTTCCTGCGCTTCTACCTGTCACACCCCCCTCTGAGCAAGCTGGAGTGCTGTGTGAACCAATAGGTGGAGAGCGACACAGGTCATGATCAGAGCCATCACCAGATGTCTCAGATACATCACTCAGTATGGACTGCCTGAGGGCGTCTTATTGTCCAATATAACAAACCACAGAATGAATCGAGCGTGCTGATACAGTTGAAATATGGCAACAAGCAAAGCAATGCACACTTCAGTCGGTTCACTATGTCACTGAGCACACCAAGGGAGTGTCTGCTTCTTCTGATCTTCCCCCAAGATACGTTAATGTGGGAATTACTGCAAGGAAATTAAATATTTTAAAATATTCATTAAAAATATGCAGTTTAAAAACATGAAAGTGTACTTTGTTGTGAATCAGTTTAAAGCAGCAGTAGGATTGGAGGATTTTCCTTTTTTCGATCTCTTTGTTGTTTTTATTCAATCTGAAAATTACTGGCCCTCAAGATATCTATCTGTCCTTTACAGGTGCCCAAAATGCTACATCTATATATGAAATGTATATGTATATATAATCACACCATCTGCTTCAGATTTTAAGCTGCAGTATCAGGAGACAGACTATGTTTAGAAAAAAAATTTTTAAATAGTAAAATGTTAATTTTATTCTTAGATTTTTAAGGTTTTGCTGATTCTTTTAAGTGAATTAAAATGCATCTAAGTCATTTTTGGCTTCAGGTTTCATTCTGTATTTGTCGTGTAAACCTCAAGCAAGGTGGTGCAATGTTAGCACAATCACCTCACAGCAAGAAAGTTCTGGGTTTAAACCTGCTGATGTTCTACTTGTGCCTAGGTGCAGATGTGAGATAAGCAAAGCTCTAAGTAGCCAGTAGCAGAGTAGTAGATGAGAGAAGAACCATATTACTGACAGGCCGTTTCTAAGTGTATGACTGAAGAAGATGTAGAAACAACAACATACACACAAGTTTTTCTTTTTATATTAAGGTACAAATTTGTTCCCAGAGATTCTGGTCTTTGTAAAAACCAGTACAGCCTGTTTAGAATAAAACTGTAGTAAAAGGCACGTCCCTAAAGACAGGTAGAAAGACTACATCATTTAAAAATGTATTACGTCAAGGATTCAGACCTCGAGTCAAAATCCTCATACACATTTTATTTAAAAAAATGCATAAGAAATATATCATGGTGATGATACATCAGTAATCATACAAAACCAAGTCGGAATAATGCACATCAGCTGATGTTGATCAATTAGGCTGAACGTGTCTTTGGCTCATTTACAAACTGCAACACAGTCACACTTGATCAACATTGTGTGAATGCATCATGTAATTGATTAATAACACAAACCTCTGCCCTTGATCTGTATACAGTACTGAGACTAATGACACTTGAATCTGAACCACTGCCATTTACGCACATGTGCACGTTTTGCAAAAACAGATTTATTATACAGGGGTTTATTTTTTCCTTTGACTGTTTGTTTTTATAATATAATTTATTTAAAATTATTCTGTGTCTGTAAGTTAGGTTGGCATGAATAATCCTCACAGCTTCTACGGGTCTACGGCTCTTTTGGTGTCTCTTTCAAGTTAATTCTAGTGAGCTACAGTGCATTTTCATTTCCACCCACCAGAAGAACAATTAAATGTCACAAAGAAAGAAAAATAAGCTTGACTTGTCTTTGCAGGTGTTCTGCTTGTATTCGTACACTCTTTCCGGCAGCGAGGCAATTACTGTTAAAGACAGTTTTCCTCCATCTCTCATTTCTTTGCTGTTTTACTCAGATACTCTGTAATGACTTTACAGCAGTTAGGTCCACATCATTGCGCAACGAAACTCTGGATTCAAACTGTGATTCATGAAGAAAAAAAATAAGAAAAGAAATTCCAATATTTAAACACTGGAGAAAACTTTGACCTACATGATAATTAATGCACATTTGCCAGTGGAATAAAGGGGATGACATTAATTAAATACTTTTCTTTCCCGATTGCTTCAGAAAAGTCTAATTTCACCTTTGACATCAGGCAGTACTGTACCTTTCTTTAATGATATACTTGTCTTTCCTTTCACATATGATTTTCCTCTCATACAGCTTATGTTTACTGTTTATATGATGGTGTATTCCAAATGCCAATTAGATCCTGTTCACACTGGTAAATGAGAGCCTGTCTTGCACAATTTTGTCATTGGTTAAGTTTGTTACTTTTTTCACTCTTGCTAAAATAATCAAATTGCTGCAAGAAATGAAACTGAAATTCTTGACTGAGCTTGAGCAAATGGCCCTCACATGGCAGGTGTGTTGCAAGAGGAAGCAATAACTGATTCATTATGTAGAGCCTGTGTTCACTATTGGCATTTTATGGATGAACATGAAAATTTCGTAGATATCTTCACTTTATTTGTTATATCTGTGCAGCAGTACATTCCATTAATAAGGTAAAGCTCTGTGCAAATGCTTGAGCCACACCTCATTTCTTGATCTTTTGCTTCCAAAGAACCAGATTTGTATTGTTTTAAAAGTATTCTTGTGCAACAGTATTGACCTACGAATGAATCAAACATGAATAACACACCTAAATTAAGAGGTGTGTTTAATACACAACTTAGGAAAGAATCAGTTTTAAATTACTATCCTTGAGAGCTTTATTACCGGCAGCCAGTGGCAAAAACACATAATTTGTGCCCATTTCTTTAGTTGAATCTATAAAATTCCAAAAATAATGCAGTATGACAGCCATAAATATATCTATATTTGCACCAAAAGTGATTCCAAAAGAGCTATTAGCCGAAAACGCGGCATATCTCAGCATGGGGCATAGGGTGTCCTTAAAATATCAGAGGAAACTACACAACTGGAGGACAAAACAAGAAGTGACAGGTCTAAAAACTATCTACCGCAGTTGAACTGTATCTGAGAGTCAAGGCCTTATGAAACATAAAAAAATCCAGTAAAGACCTCACACAGGACATGATAGATGCATCGTGGTTCATCTATTGTTCACTGTTCAGAAATTGTACCCATATCCCAAATGGTCTCAGTGGGAGAATGGTTGTTCCTGTGTTCCTTCCTTCAGGGAAACAAAGAGAAAGGGCTGAGGGAGGCCAAACTCCTCCACGACGATTGCCTGGAGAACTACTCCTGAAGGTTACTTAAAGAAATTAAAGAAAGCCTGCCTAACAGCATTCAGGATATGTTGAAGAATAAAGGGGGTCATACTAAATATTGACTTTCGAACTCGTTAGAAATGTGCAAACTCTGTTTTTACCTTATGTGCTGTATTTCTATGTGCAGGATCTTTGCTGCTTTCAATAAATTGATGCAATGAATCCCAGCAAAACCACAAATAAATAAGGAGAGGCTTAAGACTTTTGCACAGTTCTGTATTTGTGACCTGGAACATAGCCATGACAACATTAATCTGTAATTTCTTTTAAAAAAGACATAAAAAGGACCTTTAATTCATAGTGATTAAAGCCACTACAGGAATGTATTCAATTAAAAGAAAACAGGGCAAGACACAAATAGTACTGCTAATAAATTTTGATGAATAGTAAATTGAAAACACATTTTCATTTCACTATTTAAAACATTACTTAAAGAAGAAGTAAAAACTTGCTAGCAGCACTTCATCATTATTATTTTATCATGATTTACAAACACATGCATCTCATCAATAAAGGCTAAGTAAGAACATATTGTTGTGTTTTGTAGCTGGGTTACCCCAGATACCAAAATAACCCACTGTGCAAAACAGTTGCTTGATGTAGACTCAAAGTTATTTCAAGGACCTCCCTAAAGAGAATAGAGCAAAATGAGAGAAATGTCCTTCATGCTCCGTTCAGTAAGATAAACCAAATGTACATGCATTTAGAAAACCTTGCGAGCAAACCGCGGACACTCTGCCGCTTTCGATGTCACATTTTCTTTTCCTTTACTGCGGCTTGCTTCTCCCTCCTCATTTAATCTGATGTGACGTTGATCCTTCTCAATATGCATGCATCATTAGCAACAGGGAAATGGTTTTTAGAAATTAAGAATTACAAACAAAGAGGCTTTTCTTTTGAGTGACATCAAAAGAAATTCTACTCGTGCCAGTTGCGTAATGAGCATATCCCAGAAAGACACCTTCATAGCGGCTCCCATCAACTTTGTTAATTGAGCTACTTATGATGCCGTCTTTAAAAAATGAGTTGGAGAGTGAAATGAGAGTGGGAGTGGGATGGGAGAGGAGAAAACAGACTCTCACCCTCCCCGTTTCTTTTCGTCATTGACGCACCAGATAAACAAACTAGGGAAGAAAGGAAGATCAAGACGGGGAAAGTGAGTGTAATGATGTAGTTAATAGCTGCTGGTTGTGAACGCTTTGCAGAATTGCCACCAACAGTTTGTCCAACAACATCAAACAAACATTAGACCATTAATTTGTGAGAATCCTATTAAACCCGCTGAGAGGTCCTATAAACAAGGCAACATACTGCTTCCTGTTCATTCGGATTTTTCATGCCTTTGATATAACTAAGTGATACTCGAGTACACGTTTCCAACACTCGACTACCACCTAAGAGTGTGACCTGTGTCGGTGGGAATCTAAAACTCCTGTAGAGCAAATATATGAATCGTGAATGCAAAATTATGCAGTGTAAGCTATAATAATACTGCATGTATAATACTTTAATACTGTTTTGTCTAATTATGGAATAATGATGAAACATTTTATACACAAACACTAAATACTAAAAACAATTAGAATAAAATTATGACAAACTTAAAAAGATGAATGACATTAAAAAAACAAGGAAATTATTTCCCTGTTGTTTTTCTTCCCACCTTCGGATTGTCTAAAAAAGGCAAAATACCCAGGCAGTAATAAAAGAAATGAGCTGTCGTGCTGATGTGTATCATTACTGTGTTATTAAAATTATTGCTAGTGACACTGCACCAGCTGCTGGACGCTAGTAGGGATATTTTCCAATATTGTGCACCCTTGAAATCGAGAGTTCTCATTACATACTTTTAAAGGCATTTAGCTGTATAATGTATTCAGTTAGGTAGACTTGTTCAAGTTGGATACCCTTTAGTCAAAACATGGCTTTAAATATAATGTTAACCAAAGTGAGTTCAGATTTTTGCACCAGTTTTACTCTTCTCTTTCTTTTCTCTTTTTTCCAGGACCATCAACAAAGGACCAAGTGAGGGCACATCTTTCCCTCCATCAGTTAGGCTTTAAAAATCCTATCATTCCACTGAGTTAACTAATGATGTGGCGTGACATGAAAACATTCTCTTGGTTATACCAAAAAACCACACTTTCTAATGAGGAGGACAAATGATTCACCAGAGGAAAGAGCAGAAGGAGAAAATAAACCCCTCACAAAAATCATGTAAGTCGACTGCAATGAGTTGACAGTTTTTTCTGATTTTAGACAATTTCTACAATAGTTTTCAAAAAAAACTTGCAGAATCCATGCAAAGCTGTGCATATAGCATCTCAGCTCGTTACCAAGACACTTTCTGTTGTTATTTCCTTTAATTTGACGCTTGTCTGTACTTTTGTTTTGTGGCTTCTCAGAGACAGCTGTCACTTCTAGCACACAAACAGGCCTAAAAGCAGAGCTGTAACCCATACTGGCAATCCTCATTTTCACAGCCTTCATCAGAAAACAACCAATTGCTGTCTTTTTTTTTTTCTCGGTTTTCTTCTAAAAGAATGTGTTATGGCCTTAGTGCCGAATGTTGTGCTTTGTTTCGCTCGTTCTGTCTCCTGTGTCTCAGGTACCGCCTTTCCCCCGTGGAGCAGGTAATTGCGCACGGCTGTCTCCATTCGGCCGTCGGGGACAGAGTACAAAGGCTGGGAGAAAAGGTGCAGCGTGGTGCCTGTGGACTCATTCTGTGGAATCGTGTTGCGCTTACACCTTAGGAGAGTCTTTAGCTTACTTTTTTGTTCAGCTTTTATCCCAGTTCATTGCTTGTTTTGGTGGAAGCTACTTTTCTTTTCCCTTTTAAAAATTAGTAACTTGTGATGAATGGTTAATTTCATCACTCACGCTTCAACTTCCCTGATTATTTATGCCCAGAAAACTTTTAAACTTTTAAAATTTGTCAGAAAACCTGACAGCAGAATGAAACAAATATTTGTATAGCTTTAAAAGAGCGGCCTACCTTTTTGTTTAAAAATCAAAGCATTTATTAACGGCAGTAATAAAACATTGTGTTAGAACAGTTTGGGCAGAGCATGAAAAAAATTACCTTCGGCTCATTTTAAAGTTTCACAGCAAACAGCTGAATAGTAATAACCGGTGTTGGTCAAGTTACTTGAAAAAAGTAATCAGTAACTAATTACTGATTACTTCCCCAAAAAAGTAATCCCGTTACTTTACTGATTACTTATTTTCAAAAGTAATTAATTACTTAGTTACTTTTTAAAAACACGATTTACAACCTGAATAGGTGATAAAGAAATAGATCTTTAAACCCAATTGTACTTTTTTTGCATAATCCATCATACAAAATGTAATCAAATGGAAAAGTCCCTTTTTAAAACTTGTTTTATTAGTTTTAATCTTTTAACTTTATGCATCAAGCAAAAATTTAATTATATGCAACATTCTCTGACTGGAAGGAACTTGTTTAATATTTAAACCTATTTTCTGCACATTCCAGCACATAAAATATTTTTTTTGTGTGTGTTTACACTCACTCTTTCAAATAGATGCAAGTAAAACACAGCAGAAAATAAATAAAGTCAAAGACTAGCGGTCCTTTTGCTTTATTTTCACCTGTAAAGCAGGAGTGGGGTAGGCGGAGGTTTACCCTGGTGCAGGTGTGCTGCAGCGGTCAGTGGAAGAATCCACGGGTTTCTCTGTGAATTTCCCATTACGTCGTAGCGCACTCGGTGCTTGCTTGGAAGTTTGGGGGGTTTACCGTTAATTACCATTTTTGCAATAGTAATCCCTTACTCCCTTACTCGTTACTTGAAAAAAGTAATCAGATTACAGTAACGCGTTACTGCCCATCTCTGGTAATAACCAACAGTGAATCCCACTTAGGGCGGCTGCATCGTAATGGATTGCACCCACTCAAGCAATTGCTTATCGTTCCTCCACAGCACGTTTCAGAAGAATCCCATAGGATGCTCAAAATTATGCACTGAGTCTATTTTTGTAGGAAGTCATTTGAAGCTGCACAGAGCTTGTGAGGAGGTCAGGAAGTCAAGCACGGGAATGGCATAAAGCATTCGATCAAATTCTAAAATAGCAGATGCTGAGCAGAGAAAAAGCTCCACTTCTTAAAAGCTGTTAGTTTGATTTGAAGCCACGTAGGACAGAAAAGACACAGTAACGCAAATGTGCACCTTGTGTACTTCTGGAGTCACTAATACATTGATGCCATGTCAGTTTGCATTTACAGTCCACAAATGTGCATATGTGTCCATGCATGCGCGTGAAGGTGTGTCTGTGTGTTCTTGTTGCTCTGATTCCTTGAGAAGTCCCTAAAAGAACCAGAGAACAATATTTGAAAAAATGGTCACGTCCTTGACGTAAATGTATCTGACTAAACTTATTACTTGCTTTTATTACCAAAGAAAAACCATTTTTACAGCTCTACACAATTTTAAATGAACAATTTGGATAAAATAGGCACTGTCAGTTTCATTTTTCATGTTCCCTTTTTAGCAAGGCTTTAACACTTAAAGTTTTCTTGGAAGAAAGAGGAAGCATTCATTTTAACTTTTAATTTTTTAAAGACCAGTTTTGAGAAACTGTGAAATACTGCATATTGTAAGAAGCAAAAGCTTTCCCAAATAGGCAGCTGCCATTAATGATTTGTGGCTTCCATGAATACAACTACACTCTGATAATAGAAAGCAAGGGCAGCTCGAGAGAGCAAGATCATGACTGGCAGCAGGGTTTGCTGATATGGAAGCTGCTTATCCCTTTTGTGCTGCAGTTTGTCATAACATTGTTGACAAGGGACTACATGTCTCTCTCTCTCTCTCCCCCTCTCGCTCTCTCTCTCACACACAAAGACGCACACGCACAAAATGCGGACTCACACAGGAATGTCTGGACTCACACTGTCTACATAATGAGGTATGCACATACTGTTAATAGGCCAATACACTGTGTATACACACTTAACCTCACAAATTCATACACAAATAAATCAAAGAGCTCGTTGAAGAGCGACCAGCTACAGTAAATCCTGCTCTTTGTGACAGTTTTGTCCACAGCATGCACGCAGCAGCTTTTACAAAGTATGACATACTGTAGCTCTGCACAATACATCTTCAGAACACAAGATTCAAACCCAAAACAAGTTGCACATTCTGTTTTCTGGTCCCTTCTTTACTGTACAAGTAAAAAACCTTTTTAACAGCTAATTCTGTTACAGCACGAACATCAGCCCGCTTGACAGGCAAGCTGGAAGCAATCGAAGCTGGGGACTACAAACAATTAACAGTAACAGCCTGATTAAAAACATCATCAATTTTAAATATATTATCAAAGTCTTTCCATGTGGCACTGTCAACCCAACAGTTATTTCTGGGTTTCCATGACAATCGTGTAGATCAGACAAGATTCAAAGCCAGTCAAGCCATCAAAGTCAGTATTTATAACAGGCAGCAAAGACATTTTTTCCCTTCTTGTAACTGCTCATAACCATAATTTTCTTACAGTTTTAAAGGTTTATTAGTCACATTCTTACAGTGACAGGTCCATATTTAGAACTTAAGAGAGGACACGTAAAATTCTGCAAAATCACAAATTAAATGTCATTTTTTATTCTAAATAGCATCCGACTGAGTTTTAATGTCACTGACTGCAATCATTACATCTGAATCTTACAATACAGTGCCCTGAAAAAGTTTGATTTTTGGCGTATTTATCACATTTACATCATCAAAAAAATAAATAAAAATACGCAAAGACAACCGAATAAATACAAAATGCAATAATTTATTAAGGTGAAAAAGCTATCCAATCCAAAAAGTAACTGCCCCCCAAACCTAATAACTGGTTATGGCACCCTTGGTAGCAAGAAGTGCAATCAAGCGTTTTTGAGACCTGAGAATGAGCCTTTCACATCAGTGTGGAGGAATTTTGGCCCACTGCTTTGCAGAGTCATATACAGTCATATTGGAGGGGTTTTGACCATGAACAGCCTGTTAAAGGTCATGCAAAATAATCTTAATCTGATAAGTCTTTGTCTAAGTCATTGTCCTGCTGCATAACCCTGACATACTGACACAAACTGATGACCAAAAATTCTCCTTTTTTGGTAGGGAGCAGAATTAATGAATCTATTACAATACTGCCACCATTTTTGACTGTTGGTATGATGTATTTTTTATGTAACACTGTATTAGTTTTAAGCCAGATATAATGGCCTTAAACCTTCCAAAAAACTTGTCAATTGTATTATGTCAGTCCACGGAATATTTTCCCAAAATTCATCAAATGTGAGACAAGCCTTTGTGTTATTTTGATCAGCAGTGGTTTTCACCTTCGAGCTCTGCATATATGCCCACTCTCTTTCTAAATCATGAACACTGACCTTACCCAACCATGATGTCTTGCTTTTTAAAATCTTTTAATCTTTTTCACTTTGTCACACAGGTTCAATCTAAGTGATTTGTTAATTCAAGGTGTCTGGCAGTATTCATCTGAAGAACATGAACACCCACGCTCTTTCAAAAAATGTGGTTAATTCGTGATGTAACAAGGGGGAAAATTGCTTTTTCACATAGATCTGGTAGGTTTGGAAAGCTCTTATAACTTAAATGAAATTGTCTTTTCAAACTGCACTGTGAGTTTGGTTCTTACTTGGGTCATTTTTGTCTAAAATTTGTGTGACGATTTGAAACCTAAGTGTGACAAATATGCTAACAAATTAACAAATCACGAAGGGGAAAATACTTTTTCACACCACTGTACGTCACCCAGGTGACCCTTGGGTAATTTTGCCATGATGACTGTCTGTCAGATTCCCCTTTTTCTAATTTAAAAAATATCCAAGATGGCTGAGGAGACTGAAAACAGTAAATAGCTACAGATACTTGTGTATTCACCTGAATGACAGAAAGGACTGGAGGACTGACATTGATGCTGTGCAGGAGAAGGAGATGAGGAGTGTTTGTGAAGCTCAGATACTGCACTGTATAAAGTAAGCTCTTAGAAATCTTCGACAAAACAGTGTTAATGAGTAGCAGCAGCAATGCCAGATATGTCAGCAAGATCAGCAAACTAGCTGGAACCATTCTGGGCCAAAATCTGGAGGCGCGTGAGTCAGTGAGGGACATGAGGTCACTTAACAAAACTGCTCTCCATCACGGACAATCCATCACACTTCCTTCCTTCCACTCTACAGGGCCAGCAGGGATCATTCTCCCTTAGACTTAAACCAAATTAATCAATTACCATAAAGAATGGTTCAGGAAATCATTCCTACAATTCTCTATGAAACTGTACAATAGGTCTCCTTTTTTATGGCGGGTGAACAAACCTGTCAGGAGAAGATTAGAACTTTTTCTTCACATTTTTTGATTAATTAATTTATTATTTATGTGTTGCTCTATCTTATCTCCACAGTACAGTGGTCCCTCGCTATAACGCGGCTCACCCTTCAAGGCTTCACTGTTTTGCAGATTTTTTGTGCAATTTTGCATGCTTTTTTTTTTTCTTACAGCGCATTGTGTTCTGCGTCCTGATTGGCTGTAGACCACTGTCAATCAATCTGCCATGTCTCCTGTCAGATTTACGTAAATCTTCGATCGATAGCAATGTGACTCTGAAGTGCTGTACTCTATGTTTGTAAGTTTTCTCCCCGACAAACACAACAATGTCAACGAAAAGTTTTGCGCCGTCAAAGGCAACCGTGGGTTCCTTTGGTTTTATTCTGTAATACTGGACGTATTTTTCTACGCAGGTTTGAACTTTGAGAGTGTTTAAACAAGAGAGAAAAGTGTGAAAATGTTCATGCCTGTCTGAGAAAAGTGTATAAAGTGTGTAGTGAGGGGTTTTACAGCCTTAAAACATCTATAATAATTGTAAAAAATAACATTGGCTACTTTACGGATTTCACCTATTGCGGGTTATTTTTAGAATATAACTCCCGCGATAAACGAGGAACCACTGTATATGAGATTTTGCTGCCTTCACGGCCATATAACACTTTTACTATTGCTAATATTACAATTCTATCTATTGAGTTATCTGTGCAACTTAACATGGCATTCAGACATGTAAATAAGGATGGTGTGTGCATGCTGACAGCAACTTCAGCAACTGTTTTCTTCTACACTGGTCAGCTGATATACATGAATTCCAAGTGTATGCAGTGGACTTCCCTGATCTTGGCCGCTCAATGAACTGAAGTGAAATGAATTGACTGTGTTGGTGCTTTTAAGTACTTTAATCACAAAATGAAAATCATTTACCCTGCTTACTAAATCTGTAGTTCATAATTTGTATCTAAGTACACGAGGAGAGAGACATGGCTTTAGTTTAAAATTCTAACTTTGAATATTAAAAAAAATATTTTAAAAAAGTTTAGGTTTAATTAACTAAAACTAATCTTTAAAATTAAATTTAGGAGTGAAAAAAGTCTAAAACTAGGCTTAAGCCACATCTGGAAACGTTGTGCATGTGCTGAGGTATGACATTAGTTGGACATTTAGGAAAACTGACTTTTCTGCTTTCAATCTAATAGTTTGTTTTTCCTAATACGAAAGTCTAGCTCACTGTTAGGAGGCCCAATAGTGCCTACGGTATGTTCAAGCAGGTTTATAAATCGTAAATTAGTGTCCAAAGCAATTCATAAGTTTTGGCCTCAAATACTAATACAGAGACATTTTCATAAAACCTGTTTCCATAGACTTCTAACCAATAAATCTCTGTTCTGTCCTTTATAACTCCCCAATCCCACACTTGTCAGAAGCCATAAGCTCTAGTTGAAGGAAGTACTTGTCACTATCATTGCCACTGGTGATTAAGAAGGGGGTGCTCCACCTCTTTCCCGAGGATGTATTCGAAACTGAAGGATAATGAACATACTTCAATTCACCGGAATGAATAGAGGAAAAATGGAAGGAAATTTGAAGAACATGAACACCCGTTATCTCCCTGGATATGTCCTGTAATGGTTTTAAAATAAAGAAAGAAAAATAAAATGCAATGAAGTCAAATAAAATATACAAAAAAGAAACTACTCCATACAATAATATATTGATTATAAACAAACAAGACCCTTGCAGTTAGGAGCCTCTGCGTGTAAATGCATTCTGCGCTCACCAGCACAAGGTCAGATTTGATTAGGCTGTGTATGTCAGGCAAACGGAGAGGCAGAAGAGAAGCACAGGAATGTGTTCTGAATTTAAAGAAATGGCAACATAAATGAAGCATGAAATGAACCAACTGTATTCATTCAGTTTTTGTTTTTTTTATATCTAGAAGACATAAGCAAAAGCTTGGATTTTTTAATGTCCTGAAATTGCTCGAAATTATCTGTCGCTGTGATTTCATGACATCGAATGTCTTTGTTAGCAAAGTGCAATGATAGAGTATTGGTTTGGGTGTATGAAACACATTACATCAAACCTGAGTGCTTCTAATTTTGGTCGGTCCTGCAATCCTAAAGGACAAAAATAGGTTATAGAAAAATGACGCATTTGAACACTTTCTCACTTCGCACCAGTTTTTAACATGATACTGCAACTACTAATCATTTCTTTCTGATCTGCATGATGGCCCTGATCCCCCTAAAAAGGGAACTGGGCTCATGCTGTAAAGAAACCAAGGCTGAACTCCCACCTTTGACCTACACATCAGGGTTATCATTTTGCATGGCTAATAGGGATACGTGGAAAATACACTTTTTCTGTTTAGAATAATATTTAACAGTCCACTCTTTTGTTGGGGAGAAAAATACATATTACCACATAAACTTACTCAATGTCCTCCAATCTGTAAACAAAGACAGTGGTTATATTGCCCCAAGCATCAGTAACTAAGTACAGCACATTATTTTATACCTGTCAAAGCATCAAGTTCAACTTTTGACATTTTTACACAGTAACGTTCAATTCTAATTTGCAAACAATAAGTTTTAAATTTATACATCTAACTGAAAAACTGAATAAAAAGTTCTATAATTATCAAAATTGAAAACGTAGTTTAAAGCAGATTAATTCATTGTGGATGCTCTATGAAATGTAAAAGCGAGTAAACATGCTTAAATGTAGAAATGAATCAACAGCATCAGTAAACAAGCTGACTACATTCCACAGATGATGGGTTTTATATGGTTATTGAAATGAAGTGTTTTGAAGCTACTTCTGATGGCTGACAAGCTGACACAACTGAGCCAAGAGTGCAAACTTCCACCAAGGCAGCTCACTCTCTGGGCTAGTGGGAGTATCCCCCCACAGAGAGACAAAAGGACCCCCTGATGATCCTCTAATTGCCTGAGCCAAGGTGTGAAACTGGGTGTGGGTCCCAATCAGCCAGAGTTTTGGGTGAGTTCATTGTGAAACCTGGCCCCACCTTATCATGCGAATTCCTGAGGTCAGATGGCCCAGGATGTGAGTGGGCGTTAAGGTGTCTGGGGAGGGATCTCAAAACTGGATTATAGATGGCAGAGAGTTGGTGTCGTAAACCCGCGCCTCTGTTCAAAGATGGTCGCTCACAGTGGACATAGATGGCTTCTTTCACTCCTCTTTCAAACCATCTGTCCTCTCTGTCCAAAATGTGAACATTGCATCCTCGAAAGAGTGTCCTTTATCCTTAAGATGCAGATGGACTGCTGAGTCTTGTCCTGTGGAGGTGGCTCTTCTGTGTTGTGCCATGCGCTTGTGAAGTGGCTGTTTGGTCTCTCCAATGTAGAGGTCTGAGCATTCCTCGCTGCACTGTACAGCATACACCACATTGTTAAGTCTGTGTTTTGGCGTTTTGTCTTTTGGGTGAACCAGTTTTTGTCTGAGCGTGTTGCTGGGTCTGAAGTGCACCGGGATGTCGTGCTTGGAGAAAACCCTCCTGAGTTTTTCTGATACACTGGCTACATAGGGGATGACAATGTTGTTGCGTCTGTCCTTCTTATTCTCCCTCGCTGGTGGCTGATCTTCTTTTCTGTGCCTCTTTGCTGACTTTAAGAACGCCCATTTAGGATTGCCGCACGTTTTGAGTGCTTCCTTTACATGTGCGTGTTCCTTCTTTTTTCCTTCAGGCTTAGAAGGAACATGTTCTGCCCGGTGGTGTAGAGTCCTGATTACCCCAAGTTTGTGTTCCAGAGGGTGATGGGAGTCAAAGAGGAGGTACTGGTCCGTGTGTGTGGGCTTCCAGTAAACTTCGATGTTGAGGTTGCCATTCTCTTCAATGTGCACAGCGCAGTCCAGGAAAGGCAAACAGTTGTCCTTTGTGTCTTCCCTGGTGAACTTGATGTTTTTATCCACAGCGCTAATGTGCGCAGTGAAGGATTCCACTTCTTGTGTTTCGATTTTGACCCAGGTGTCGTCTACATATCTGTACCAGTGGCTGGGTACTCTTCCTTTGAAAGAGCCAAGAGCCTCCCTTTCCACTTCCTCCATGTAAAGGTTGGCTACAATAGGTGACATTGGGGAACTCATGGCACAGCCATGTTTTTGTCTGTAGAAGCCTTCGTTGTATTTGAAATATGTAGTGGTGAGGCAGAGGTCTAACAGTGTGCAGATCTAATCGGGTGTGAAGTTGGCCCTGTCCTCCAAGGACAAGATATGCTCAGAGGTTCTTACTCTGGCAGATTCTAAATCTTGATGCCGTTTCGTTTCATAGCAGATTCCACCATGCAGAGTATGAAGCCCACAAAAGGGGAAGCATTTTAATGCCTTATCACTGATCAGGGAAAAATGACCAGACTCAAATAACCACTCAATACAACTACGGTATATAGAAGAGAATCTGTGAACATACAACACACCCAACCTTTAAATAGGATAACAGCAGCAGAAGACTCTGGGTGCCACCCTTCTCAGCTAAGAACAAGAAACTGAGGCTGCAATTCACACAAGCTCACCAAAACTGGACAACAGCAGAATGAAAAGACATTGTTTGGTCTGAAGAATCTCGATTTCTACTGCAAAACTGGAATGGGTGTGCATAGAGATATTAGTTTCTGGAAAAGTTATTGCGCTTTCTATGATTATAGGATATTTGGTTCTATGGATGAGTCATTAAATATTATTAAGATTTCTAACTGATTGCAGAACATACAGACTGATAGATCAATCAAAAGAGCAAATATGATTAAAAGACAAAGTGCTTGGATATGGACTGCCGTATGAGTCAGTAACAGAAAAGAAAGCAGTAATAGATTCATAACAGTCCTTTTGTCCTCTGTAAGAGCTTTTTTATTTCCTCCAGTCTTTTTGGAGATGTCCCCAATAAGCACCTACATTCCAGGCAAAGGGAAATTGTTTATACTTCCTTTTAATTCTTAAGGTCGAACTTCTTCAAGATGATGGCTTAGAAATGGGTTTTGTTAAAGTGGGCATTATGGAGAGTCCCTTAAAATGCAGTTCTGACATTATGCATCCCGGTTCTTCATAGATTTTTAGTCGTGATATACGACCTGTGGAATGTAAGTTGCCCTAATGCACATTTTGATACTTTTATATTAAGGTGTGATGCAATTTAAAGCTACATGTGTCACTGTTCTGACAACTGATCTGTGTTTTACCTTTCAAAAGGAATCCAGGGTCACATCTGACATCTTGTCTTTATAAAAGAGAAGGTCTTAAGTTTGAAGACCTGGGTGACAGCTGATCAAAGGGTGCTCTGGAGCTGGCTGTCTCACTTTTGGTTGTAATTTGCATGTTCACTGTTTCTGATGTGAAACAGTGAACATAAATCATATAGCAGCTGGTCTATATTTTCTTCATAGAATTCCAGAGTCTGTGCAGTGTTGTGTGTGTGTGAGGGGATAAAAATTTTTGAAGCATTGGCATCTAACCCTCAAAAATTAAAAAACAAAAAACAAAAACGGTTTGATAAATGGACAGCAGATACCTTGCAATAAATCATTATAGAAATGTTACAGCGTGTCTGAAAAACTGTCTTGTTAATTTATTGAGTTGATTAAGTCCTAAAACTACTTGTTGAATTATTTTGCATTTAAATGTACTTTGAACATTGCACACAACCATCTAGACTTTTAATGTATCTCCATTTTGAAGTGTATTGAGGTGACTGTGCATGTTCTTGATATGACATTTACAGTATTTGTGACTGTCATGCTAGCTGTTGTGAACATTTCTCTTACAAAGTTTAACAGTATAACTTAAACAAACACATAACAGCACCAGAACAGATGCATATGTCTGATTTTGCCTGAAATGGTAAAAAGAAAACCCAAAAACCAAACATCTGAGACCGTTAGCAAGATAGCTAGCTACAAAGCCACTTTCTATCCTTTTTCTACTGGCAGAAAAAATTGTGATGGTCTCTTTTCCATTGCAGAGTCAAGATGGTTACCACTGAGGGTTCGAGGGGTACAGAATTTAATATTTAAGTTTCTCGCTGCCATCTGGTTCCTTGCAGCAGACTTCATCCGGCTGTATTTGACAGTGTGAAAACACTTACATACTAAAAATAGAAAGGGTAATTATCAAAGTATATGGAGACACAGCATTTACTACGGTACACTCTTCCACATCTTTGTTATAAAGTTAAATTGGTTACTTCCTGAATGCAAGCATAAAAAACTGTTAATTTGACTAATTAAATAGTAATTCTTGCCATCTAACGTGCCCTCACATTGTATGGAAACAAGATTTTCTTAAAAAAAAGGCAACTTGACAATTTAGTCTTTATCAGAGGCTTTAGGAGAGTTTTTGTTTGTTTGTTTGTTTTAAATTAGATAATCTTCTCAGGAGCACTGATAGTATTTAATGGCATTGTTTACTATGTATCATGATGCATTGCACTGTGATATTACATTGCTTTGCTCTTTCTTCCTTTTGTTCTTCTGTTTTGTTCTCTTCTGTTCATTGCTTTTCCATTGCAGTTGTAAACCCATTTATTCCGTCCCATTTCATAATCTCTTTTAAATGTGCTTTCCCATCTAAAACATTCAGAACACAATAGCAAAGTCATAAACACGACAATAGGCTAAGTCAAATGACAGGTATTGTGAACATCATGCCTTGGCAGCCTATCCTCTCCACAAACATGTCTGCATATAATTGAAACACTAATCACTCCATAATTACAAGAGACGACTCCTTATATCAAATGAAGTCAGTGTAATAGCTACTAGGCTGACAGGAGAAAAGAGAGGAGAAAACACAGGAGATGAGGCGTGATATAAAAGTTATGGCCCATGAAGAAGAAGAAGGGAGGAGGTGACATTTTGACTAATATGCTACTGTCTGTGGATATGGCTCGACTGCACTCAAGAAATCATGGCGCAAGAGCTTCTCACATGTGCAGAGATGATTTCTCAACACCGAGAGCTGCTCAATAATTAATCTGAAGCATACTTTTGTTAATTTTACAGCCTCCCCTCCAGCAATGATGCACATGTATTCAGCAACTGCACAGAAATATCTTAAAATCTCATCTCGCACTATCAGTGTGAACAAGGAGCAGTGAAAAGAAATGCTGTTTATTGCTTCACTTGCTTTTCAAATAAACCAAGATGTACAAGCCGGACAAGGAAAGTTGGAATCATCCAACTACCATCAGTAATAAAATAAAAGCCACAAAGCTGTTGCGAGATTTGCGACGCACGCCGGGAGAAGAGAAAGAGCGAGTGAATAAACGGGCATTTTAAAACCCCCATTATGCCTGACATAACAGGTGTATTCTTTTCTCCAATCACATTGCAAGTAATATCGTTAAGTGCCTCTATGCCTGTTTTTCACTGCTTTTGAATTCACTGAATCCATTATATTATTGCGTTTGATCAGACCTTGAAAAGAGAGAACTTCTTTCTTTCACTCAGAGGATTTGCAGTCTGAAAATCACATTTGTTACAATGTTTCACATTTACACTGCTGCGACATAAAGCTGTAAGTCTCCAAGCTTTTTAATCTGCTTTTTAATGCACTCCTGGCAGGCGATGGGGAAAAAAGGAAAAGAAAAACCTTACAACTTTTACTCGGAATAATACTCAACTAAATTGTTAATTTTTGGAGGAAAAAAAAAGGATATAATTGGAAAAGACTACAAGCTGTTCTGGTGCAATGACCTGCCGGCAGGGGGGGATAAAGCTGTGTTTCCTCTCTTCTCTCTCTCTTACTCTCGCTCTCTCCTTTTGTACTCCATCTCCTACAGCCCTCTCCCTCATTCCCTGACTCCCTCTCCCCTGCCCCCTGACGGGAAAGGCCAACTGAGCTCTGGAGAATATTTATGAGCAAGGGAGAGCAATTGGTTTGAGATCATTCGACAAGGGAGGAAGAAAAGGAGTAAGGGAGGTAGGGAGAGGGGGCAGGAAAAAGAAAAGAACTTGACAGAGACATGGAGATAAAGGAAGAGACGGGGTTTACATTTTAATGTTTAAATTTAACCTCCCTCATACCCGGTGAATACTGAGACTGAGTTCATATTGCTATGTCTCATCTGTCTTTAGGTGTGCATGCCAGTATTGTACATATACTTTATACTTAGGAGGTGTGGAATCCACACAAGCACTAAGGAAAGCTCTCCAAATTGAGGCCAGCTTCAGTTTGGGACTGACACACAGTGTTGGTGATTCAAGAGGCAATAAAGGGACTTTTACTGACCCATAATAGTGTCTGCAAGGAGCGGGACGCTGTTGTCGGTCAATACGAAAGATTATTTTTGCCTAGATTTTTCTTTTTTTAAATAAAAAAGATTTAAAATTCACGAGTCTTTTATGAGCCACGCAACCCAAACAAACAGCACATCCCACTGCAGTTTGAAGGCACTTCTGATCTCTTCATTCCTCAGCATCCTCAGCTGCTCAGTGAAGGATGACAGTGCCAGGAGTGCAAGATATTTAAAGCTTCGAAAGAGTGTGCTTTTTTCTTTTTCAGCCCAGGAAACTAAATGACAATGCAGGAACTCTATTCAACATGGTGATATTTCACCTTTTTCACTTGAGTTTCTATTGGATTTCTGCTCTAATTAGGTATCGTACTGTTCTAGAGCGAAACTGAAAAGGCCATTGTAGCCTGAGGGGAAAAGACAGTTATAGACCTGTCAAGTTTGCATTATCAGATATTCAATTGATGGTCAAAAAAAAGTCATACTGTCTGTAAGAAAATGTTGTCTAGAAGTTGGCCAAAAATCTGAGCGCATGTTTTAGCTGTGTGCAAATGTTAGATTTGCAGCACTTGGGTGGGGTGCAGAAAGGGCAGGAGGGCACAAGAGCAAGCAAGGAGAAAAGCAGATATGAAGACGTCCTGAGAAATGGAAAGACGATGCCAACAGAGAGGCAGTGAAGGAGGAAATGATGGATGTTGGGGAGCCAGCAGCGCTACATTCTCTGTCTTTGCCTGGCATTGTCGCCCCTGTCAGCTGCTAAATGCCAGTGTCAGTCAAACCGCTGTTCAGCTGGCAACAGCTCCTCTGCCACACGGCTGAGGACAGCCCAGCATTACTCTCATCTATGACTATCAAAGCACTTACCTGGCACACACCGGCGCAAATACAGACACTCAAGTAAGCACACCTAGTTGCACTCTCACATATCGTGGAGCATCTTCAGCCATTGTTGTTGGAACATCAGTTTTTCACAAAAGATGTGTAGTCAAGCATGCGCTTTAAAAAAAAAATTGTTTACGTTTACGTACATCAAAAACAAGGATTTTTTTTATTCCAACCTCCAGAGGACATTCACACCCTGAAGTCAAAACAGGAATGCTCACACAGTCTACTTTGGATGGTGATTTATAGACTGCATAAGATGATACAGCCATCAAACAAACATACACCAGACTTTGCCCTTTCAGTCTGTGCTAAGTCACGCTGACTGAACCCACAGCCTAACAGAATTTCATCAGTCTCGGTTTCAGTGCACACTCTGAATGTTGGAGGTACGTTTCTATTCCGAAGACAGCAAAGCTTAGGGAAATATGACAGCTCGTACACTCACTTGTGTAAAAGACTTTTTAAAAAATCTGCTAAATGTGTTAACTCTGGTGACAGTGGCAAAATCGCCTTCCTTTCCTTTGTAACGCAAGCTGTGGAAATGGAGAAAAAAAACCCAATGGGTGTTGTACACCATTTCATGCCATATATCCAAACCAAGAGACCGCTGACTAATATTTTTAGTTTTCATCTCTGAAATTCTCAGTGTTTTCTACTCCTGTCGGGAAATAAAATAAAAACAACTAAAGAAAAATTACATCACAGCAAGCTTTCAAACAATACCCCGCTGCTTCGAAAGCACACACCCACTACACTTCACACCGCACACTTTTTGAATCCATCCTGTCACACATCAGCGAGCTCAGCCAGATATCTCTTATGTCCCACTGCTTTGCCCAAACCCCCCTGCAGTATCTTCACTTCGAGTTCCTACTGATATGCAGCATTTTGAGAGTTTGTATCATACTCAAACCATATGTCGTTGCTACCATCAAAAAAGGCAAACAGTCGCACCCAAAGATGCTTGCATGTGTGCAAACTGCACGCAGTGCTTTTATTTGTATGCAAAGTAATCTTTTCAATACATCATCCCCCAGTTCACCACCCACTAAATCTGCATCTTTTATAGACTAAAGAAAAGTATACCCTAATCTCTTGTTTTGTATACCCTTAGGCTTAGTATACCATTTTCTAAAGAAGAAGGAGAAGGGGGGAAACTCCAAGCAAGACCACATGAATCAGAATAATTACATTTAACCTATTTGACTTGACAAAAACAGCCTTGATTTCAGGTATGTAAGCTCTGCAGCAGTCAGCTGGCACAACCACTGCCGTCTCTCACCTGTATATCTTGTACTTGGTGGTGAATCCCTGCTGGTAGCGCTCTGTGAAATCAACAAACTCCTGCGAGTTGTGAAAAGGACCTTTGTCTGAAAGGAGCCAGCCCAGGGGCCCAGTGGAGCCGCTGAAGCCTGACCCGGCAGGGTCCGCAGCACTGGCCCCTGCTACCAACCAGCTCTGGAGCAGGCTTAGTGATAACCACTTCCATAGAAACATGAGGGCCGTCAGTCTAATGGAGATGCACGGGCCACTCATGCTGTTTCCCCCGGCCCCGGTGACTCCTCATTCTCCCTGCACTGCTGACGAGTCCCGCTGGAAGGAGGAGAAAGAGGCAGACGGAGAGCAATTGAGACAACGTGGACACAGAGGGCACTAATTAGTAATTTTGGTTTGGGATGAGGGGAACAAAGGTGAACTGAGAGGGCTCATTTGTCAAGTAGCGCCAGACCAGAACAAATATTTTAGAGGTTGCATTGTGGAAAGTAAAGCTAATGAAAAAGGTGAGTTTAGAATTTATTTTGGACGACGTAACCTACAAAAAAAAACCTAAATATTTCATTTCTCTACCTTAGGTCGGTTATTATTAAAAGGTTTAATGTTGTTGTTTTATTTGTTTGTTTGTTTTTTTACCTGATTCTGCAAGTACTGGAGTCCGTGACTGGTTGGAATTAGTCTCCGCAAAATCCCCTGATAGGACCGTGAAGTTGGGCTCAGCTGGGCGTGCAGACTGGGCGGCATTTGAAAAAAATAAATAAGATTTTTGTTGTTTTTGTTGTTGTAGAAAAAATTTCGCTCACAAATTCAAACTCGCGAACAATCTGGGGAACAAAACATCCAACCTCCTCAGAGCGCGCTCCTCTCTCTCACAGCGGTATCTCCAGCGGTGTGCGCTCCGCACTGTAGGTCCACTCCAGCGACCGCAACGCGTTTAAGATGACGGGGTCAAAAAACTCACAGACAGACTGGTCACTTCAACACACCGCTGAGACTTGGATTCGGTGAATGCGCGGGTGGGAGAAGCGTGGCGAGCCTCCGTCCTCTTAACTCATTTCTGCTCTCTGCTAGAGGGGCGCGCTCGGGGCGCATGCAGGGCGCAGGGAGAGCTGATGATGATGCTGACAGTGCCTGGACTCCCAGCGAACGGAATGTGTGAATGGCATTAGGGGTGCTCTCGCTCTCCTCTCTCTCTCTCCCTCCCTCCTGTACCATAGCGTCGCAATGTAATTTATTCCAGCATCTAGCACACACCCGGTTGGTTGGGACGTAACTGGAGGAAGTGAAAGTAGGAGGTGTTCAGGAGGGGTAGGGGGTGGAGGGGGAGGCTGGATGAGGGGATGGTCAGAGAAGGCTAGTGTGCTTGAGACAGATGCCTCATTTCAGAAAAAGCGATAGAAGTCACCTGCAGTTCGGATCAATACAAATTAGAGTGGAGGCGAAAAGAACAAAACAGGAGGAAATCCGGATAAAATGCCAGCTTTAAAAAGTCGAGTGGCCTCACGTTTATGGTCTGATTCTGGCTGATGTATGGCAGGAGCAGTTTTTCAGTCAAAACTGGGAAAATAATAACAACAGCTACGTTTCAGAAAAGTTGGGTTATGAAAGTGAAATTAGCTCAGTTTGAACTAAGATTTCATGAGTATTTTAGAGTAAATCAGAGCCAATACACTAAATGTAAAATGCTCAAATAGGTATAATTATCACACTCCGGAAGCGAATGGAGGGGATGGATGGTATTATTTTAGTAGCAAATGACTCCCGAAAATATTTGAATTATTTGAATAATGTCTTTAATGATGGTGTCGGTGATCATCATCATGACGAAGAGGAAGGGGGAGATGAGGAGGAGAAGCGGGGAGGGTGTATTCACCCCCCAACCCCACCCCTCAGTTATTCTCGTTATCTTCTCTGCCCTCTTCCTCACTCTCCCCCCTTTTTCCTGCAGAGTAATCATCACTTTCACCATCAGCAAACTTAATTAGATCTGCTCTATCCCCGCTCTATCCAAGCGCTTGTGCGTCGGACACTGAGCGCGGATCAGAGAGCGGGCGAAAGGAGGGAGGGATATGTGCTGCCTTTCAGATTTTCTGTAGACGTTCAAAGGGAGGTTTTATGCAGGGATTGGATTAGAGAAATGAACACCATTGAGTCGCGAGATTCGCTGGCTCCTAAACTCAAAGGGAAACTGAAATCCCGTGGCACAGAGACTCGCAGAATCTGGAGTGGAAGAATGAGTTGATTTGTCACAGTTTCATCATCATGTCTCGGGATTGGGTGCCTTTTCTTCTGACCCTGCCTTGCAGCCACGAAGACTTGTGAAGGACAACTACCTAATAGGAACAGACAGTCTTTTTGGTGTTTCTGGAAAGAGGGATTTTTCTGCTTGCCTGTTATAAGCAGCATTGTAGCTAACCATTTAAAGTTTGTGTGGAAGCACAGATTCAACTTTTCCTTTTATGCAAGTTTTGAATAAAAGATGATATTTTTTTTTAGTGGAGAGTGTCATTGCTTATTACCTCCGTGGGTTCAAACAGCATTTTAGGTTGTTTTTAGAACACATGTTTCAATGCTCCAAAACTTACAGGCAGAGTGGAGTGTAAGTCCCCAAAGCTTATATTTACAATTTCAAATAAATCATTCATCAATCTGAGTACAGTTCTCTACAAGAGCAGGTGTGGCTATGAGTACTGCGGCGTGTACAATAAGTTAGTTTGCAACACATGTTTGTTGCTTTTTAGAAGACATGTGAAAGAAACAGAATTGATTGCCAATTGATGCAGTGTAAAGACGTCCATGTGGACCAGATCTAAACCAGGCACACAAAGGAAGGGGGGGGGGGGGGGAATCAAAGACAATGTCACAGTAAAGTGCTCATTAAAGCTAAAGGAAGATACATCAAATGTGTAGGTCACAGAGGCAGAGCACTGACCTGTAACAAGAAGTGATCCTTATGCTTTTCAAGGCTACAGTAACCAAAGACGGTAAAAGCAGAACCGTAGCAAGTGCACACAGCCAGACACCCTTGAGTGTTAGTTTTGGAATGTGGAAATTATGATAAAATTACTTGAAAATCTTCAGTTTGTCCTGCAAGAAGTGTTCTATTCAAAGCAAACACACTGCAGCTAGAGATGGGATGAAAAAGAAACATCATAAACATGGATTTTAATTGAAATGCATCACAAAGAAATCCACAAGGTGGAGAGTAACCATCTGCTCAAACATAATACTTAAACATTCATTACGATATTTTAAAAAAAACCCCAAAACAATCAATTCTCTGCTAAGTATTTTGATCTCTTGCAGCTCATTAATTTGGTTTAACATCCCACAACCTTACTGAGATATTTCCCTGGTGGAGACCAGACCCAAAACAGTTCCACGGTGGTTCCTGAAACAATTCCGCATTGTGACGCTTATTTTGTGTTGCCGTAAGTGTAATGAACCAACAAGTAATTTGCCCCAACACAACATGTACATTTTTGAATCTTCACTTTGTTTTCACTGTTTTAATTAACATGAAATAGAGCTTTTAAATCGCATCGTGAATGGCAGGGTCATGTTTCAGTTGTTAACAAATACTCTTAATCAGTAGGACTAATATTACTACTAATACTAATAATCCCTGCCTTGGAGGTGATTGATCGATTGACATGTTTGGGGGAGTTTTCAAAATTTTAAGCAAGACATCAGCAAAACATTCTGTAATAATACTCTAAACTATGTTATATTACCCAAAGTATTCACTTATCTGCCTTCACACACATATGAACTTGAGCAGCATCCCATTCTTAATAAATCAGGTTTAATATGATGTTGCCCCACCCTTTGCAGCTGCAAGAGCCTCAACACCTAAAGACTTCCATAAGGTGTGTTTATGGGACTTTTTAACCATTCTTCCAGAAGTGCATTTATGAGGTCAGACACTTATGTTGCACGAGCAGCTCTGGCTCGCAGTTTCTGCTGTAATCCATTCCCAAGATGTTCTATTAGGTTGAGTGCAGGATTTTGTGCTAGGCACAAAAAAACTAAGAAAATCTGTCTGGATTGGAACTCGGAATTGTGGTTCCCCACTTTGATAAGGAGGACCAGAGAGTTTGTTAATTTTATTTTAGGGTGTGTGGGAATTTGTTCAACCAGGCAGAACCAAAGTATCTGATTCAGTAGCCATACAGCACCTCAACAAGTCCAAGGTCAGAGTCCTTAGTTGGTAAAGGATAGAGTGACTACTTAGAGTCAGGAATGAGTTACTGCCCCAAGTAAATGAATCCCTGGGGTCTTATCCACGAGTGAAGGAAGAGTTGAGCGGGAGACTATCAGATAGATTGGTGCAGCGTCAGCAGTGATACAGACTCTCGTGGTCTCTTGTGACGAAGAAAGAGCTGAGCATGAAAGCAAAGCTGTCGATTTACTGGTTGATCTTTGTTGCATGAGCTCTGGGTAGTGACAGAATGAACAAGATTGCAGATAAAAGTGGCAAAAATGAGTTTTCTCCCAAGGGTGGATTGCAAATGAGGAGACTGGCCATTTGTCTCAGAGTGACAATGCTTCTCCTTCACATTGAAACAATCTAGTTGAGGTGGTTTGGACAGCTGACAATGATGCCTCCTTGGTGAAATGTTCTGGGCATGTCCCAACAGGAGGAGGCCCTGGGGCCGACCCAGGACATGTTGGAGAGACACCTCAGTTTCCTGCATGAGGTGGACAGAGAGAGTGGGTTTGGGTGACCTACTGATCTTGCAACCTGAACCCTAGATAAGCAGCACAAAATGGATGGATGGATATTCATTTTAATTGAGTACTAATGTCAAACGTTCGACTATGCTGTTATGCCCGAATAACAATTTCACTTGTAAACAATTTTTAAATAATATTTTGGGTGAATGTAGCCCATTGAAGCATGCTCTAAGTTAGTAAACGAGAATAGACACTAAGCAGGAAAATCACAGTGCAATCAGAAAAGAGACATCTGCTTTTACATTCTCAAACTCTTGTAGTTGAGATTCCTACATCCATCTGAATTGACTTTTTTATGTTGGAAATAACATGCAACTCAAAATAGAAAAAGGAGAAATGTGAAGCCCTAATATATTTATTCCTTGCGAACAATGTGCTACTGAGCCTTCATCGTGTCCAGCAAATCATTACACACAGCAAAATAATAACAACCTGCAAATAGTCTTGTGTCGTCAAACAGCCGGTACACAGACCTGGAGATGAGGTCTCATCTCTGCATGACTCAGTGTAACCCCAATGAGTTGTGGAAAGAACTGAGGCAGTTGTGGTGGAAAGAACTGAGGCAGTCGCATTTACTCAGCACTGAGACAGATAGTCATTAGGGGAGGTAAACATTCACTTAAGCCTGAACGTGCTCATTGATGCCACTCAAGGGTCTTTGTGAGGAGTGATCAGGGAACAGAGTGAAACTGAGGTTTTAATCAGCCTGAGAACCTGACAGCTTTTGTCAGTGCTTTGTCTGAGCACTGTTGGCTTTAGCTTCATTTCAATTTTGGGCAATATAGGGTAGGAAAAGTAATACAGGCACGTCCTTACACCTGACATGTCTAGAACATCTTCAATGCCTCTATGTCTCTATTAGGTCTAGTTTGTAACTTGGTGCTGTATACAAAACATAACTTAGTTGGATCACAGACACACAAATGTGGTCATTAAAGATTCAAACAGTCTGACAAAGCTTTAATCAGAGTCTGGATTACTTATTGGTCATTTGGACCTCAATTTCACAATTAATCAAGAAAATCTCCCTCCTGCCTGCTCTACTCGCTTTATCATGATCATCATGGTTTTGTTACTCTGGAGTTTTCAAGCTTGACTGCAGTATTCAGGATTTTCTTCTTTTTTTTGTGCTTGAGTGCAATATACACACTGTTTCTAATTAAGCGCCTGGTTCACAGTGAGGTCTTGTGGTGTCTGCTCACTGTGTGAAAAACATTGTGCTATTGTGTACAAAAAGGAGAGCAGTAGAAGACAGTGGAAGTAGATAGTAGCTATGGCTTTGGTGCATTTTTGAAGTCTTTTCTAGACTCATCTAAAAAACTTTCTTTAATATGTCTTCATCAAACCCAATCATCCAGTATTCTTATCCATTTTATATTTTAGCATTTAGACTTATTATTCTCTTTGTATGTTTTTTTTAAATTATTTTTTAAAGACTTCTGGTTTTCACATATTTTTATAATAGTGTTTGGCCAAGTTGTTTCTTTCAGGCTACAGCATGTGCATACTATTCTGATGTAGTTCATTAAGGAAAAGCTTCTGTCAATTAAATTGTTAAGAATAAGCTACTTCCTGCTGTGTGAAAATACATAAAAATATCACCAGATGCCATCCTCACCTGCCATCAGCTCAGAGAAAAAGCATTTAACAGTTTGATAAGATAATGCAAACCCACTGTGCAGAATACAACTGTACAACAGGTATGAACGTGCCTGCAGTCACATTACACATTAAATATATATGCATCGTTGTGTGATTCATTTCCAACACGAAGACAGATTTTATGTTGTTAGAACTGTTTTGCTTTGCTATATAATGAATACTGTGCATATGTCTGTACTGTATATCAACCACCTGACACCATCTTCAACATATGGGTGCTATAAGGGTGTTAAAGGGTGCAAAATATTTCGACATATGAAACCATTTATAGGGCGATTGCTCAGAGATAAAGCATATCTAATATTATTGTAGATTGTAAAAAGCATTTAAGAATGCATTAATAGTATATTTATAGTTTATATTCAAATAAATGATTTATATATTTTTTATTTATATAATATATTAATAAATGGAAATTTGTGTATTAATTATACAGTATTTAATGAATGTGATAAAATGTTTACGCTGACCTTGCAAGTAGATTTATTATGTAAGTATCATGTGTTCTTTTTTTAATTATTATTTTCTAATTTGCTACCTTAAAATTGCCTCATGCTAATGCACTTTTTTTTGTAGCAAGAGAGAGGCAGACAGAAAGAAACAGGCAGAGAAATAATAAACTGTGTCAGTCTAGCCAATGAAGGAGAAGCTCTTACCTCTCCTTACAGCCTCCCCAGATGCTCAGCATCTCCCTGTTGTTGCTTCTCTCATTGAACGATTCTGACATTCACATATTCAGTCATGAGTGCAGTGACAGCCGGTGTGTTTATGTGTGCTTGTGTTGGAGTGTGTATAAGATATGATAAGGAGCCTGTGCAAAATCATTCCCTACTGTCAAGGCTGGTAGACTTTTCACCTCATCAGGGAGTTGAGTTCATTTGCAGGAGCAAAATTGTTATTTGCAAATGTGGCCACTTCACTTGAAAAACCATTAACTCGAGAGATTGAAATATATACTGTGTTGAATAGCAAAGAGTAAACATTATTGTATTTTTATTGAGTGGCAAAACACAGGCCTAACAAGCAGATGGTGAACTCCAGTATATGCAGCCCTCAAGATGTTGTGCTTCCAGCAATTATACCATATTTCGGCTTTCTTGTCAGTGAAACTTGGTATAATGGAGACACATGTATGTACACAGTCAGCCAAATTGTTGAAATGATGTTGTGCAGCCAGCTAACAATTCACAAAGCGAAGGGGACTTAGGTGCGTGTCCACCATGAGCATGCCATAACAAATACAGTACACATGCAGAAAAATGCCGACATCATCCTACAGAAGGTCAAGTTCATGTATATATAAAACCTCAAAACAGTGAGCTAAAGATCTATTAACTAATGCTGCTTTACAGAAATGTAAAAGACAAAAAATATTCCCAAATCATTCCTATCACAGACTGCAAGAATATATAGCAGCAAGTGATTGATTAATTGAAAGTCTGTCTTGTGCATTTTGTTGGTTGTTAATAAATAACTCTCTTTTCTTTTTCTTTTTTTTAGCTTAAAATAGAGTCTTGGCTTTAAAATGTCTTCTTATGCTGAATCTCATCATGGCAGTCTTTCTACTTAATGACCATGAAGAATTTAGACTGTAATTGTATTTAGTCATGGTGTAATTATTGCCATGGGAATTGTCATTAATATTATTACATAGACAGGAGCTGGCGGTGGGAGTGGAAGGTGCTTTTATTAATACAAATACAAAAAGATGATGTAATCGAAATATATCAGTTACTTCACATTCACCTGGGTAAATGCTGATACATTTATATCTTTTTACATGTGCATAAAAACACATAATGCGTATACATATTTATGAATATACATATACATAGGATATATATATATGTACTGGGACATTAGCTCTCCTTACCAACTATTTCCATTCTGTTCTGTTCAGCTGGGTTTAACGTGTTTCAGGATCGTATAAAAAATGGTAAGAATGCTTATCTGACCAAACAGATTTCTTGGCTTGCACTACCTATTGTATAAACCTTGTTAGCATTATGTTTTCCTCTTTCTGTTTTTACATCTTTAGAGTTATTTCTCCTTGGTGCTGGTCTGAATTTGCAGGCTGGCCAAGGACAATTCATTCCCTCCAGGGAAAGAAAAGCAAACAATTCAGCAGTGATAGAGAGACTTTTTTTAGTGGAATAAAACCCAGCGTTAGTAGGACATTGTCTCAGTTTATAGAGAACATAGGTCAGGGATAGAAAGTGCCCAGCCTCCGCTTGTGGTAACTGGCTGCTGATAAATGACCTCAGCTAACAGTCCTCTGGCTGCAGCGTCCAGCTGAAATACCAAGAGCTCAGCTATAATCATGCAGTTCACACACGTAAAAGAAGTCCGTTTCTTACACTTTGTTTGTAATTGTCATCACAATATGCAAATCCCCCAAATAATAAGGACTATGCCTCTGTTTTGACTGAACTTCCTATTACAAATGAGACTGAATGAAACAAATTTACAATACAGTGACAAAGATTTATGCTTTTGCACACATCCCAGAATGACCTTGCATTAGTCACCGGCTTACAAATTGCAGCAACAGTAATCAGCCATTTTCATTTGTAAGTCAGCTATCAAATAAAGCAAGAACACTATGAATCTACAAATATACCTCAAAAGGAGGTAAACTGTTTCTGCTAACAGAAAATATTTGGAATCTTTTGTCTTGGTGTTTGGTCAAGAGGTGGCAGTTTACGTGAATGTTTACCTCTCCTAATGACATGGATACTAAAAGTGAAAGCCTCAGCACAACATTTATTCTATTATTAGACTCAATTGGCTTCTCTTGTTCTAACATATGGTAACAGTATTCCCCATTAATCCCCTATTGTCATCATTCTTATCATTATTTCCTAATAGCACTTACATTTTAAATTTACAGTAATGGATTACACAGAAATGGGAATACATTTTATTACAGTAGATGTATTTCTGAAAGTGCTGTAACTAAGTTATAGTTATAGATATAATTCCTCCACTGTTATTATCTTCAATGCCATGTCCCAACACAGTGCATAGAAGCTACCTGAACTTTAATGCCACAGATGTCTCTGATCTTGTTAATACTTTTGCACCTTCTTATGACTCTGAATACTGTAGCTCCAATTAGAAGTACTAGACTCCCTGGTATAATTCTCAAATGTGCACCTTAAATCAGATGACTTGTAAGCTGGAAAGGAAATGACACCTCACTAATTTTTTATCATCATTTAGAAATAACTAAAAAGTAACTAGCTGAATTAAAAAAAAAGCCTTTTGTAAAGCTACAACATCTTACTATTAATTGAAGAACAACCCTAGTGTTCTCTCTTGCACTGTAGCCAGGCTGACTAAAGTTCAGAGATCTGTTGAGCCAAGTATTCCTTTAACCTTAATTAGTAATGACTTCATTCATTTCTTTACAAATAGCATTTTTAACCATTAGAGAAGAAATATGCATAATCATCTCAATGGCATTACATTATCTACCGCTACTTTCAATACCACTGATATTTATTTAGACTCTTTTTGTCGAATTGATCGTTCTGAGTTAACTTCCTTTATTTCCTACAAACCATCAGTGTGTCTTTTAGAACCCACTCCTATAAGACTGCTCAAAGATGTCCTAGTAATTAATGCTTCATTCTTAAATATGACTAACCAATAATAATTGAGTCTATAACACAGGCCTTCAAACTGACGGTAGGTTAACTATCCTGTCTCAGAGTGATTCTGAAAAACCAGTTAATGCATTTATTACTTAGGCTGGACTAGTGTAAGTCATTATTATCAGGATGGGCTAAAATCTCCCTGAAAAGTTTTTTTCTTCCCACTGTCGCTTCCTCATATATAGGGGGGTTATCTGATTTTTGGAGTTTCTCTGTTCTATCTGTATTTTGGTCTTTTCCTTACAATATACAGCGCGGTGAAGCAATTGTTCTTGTGATTTTCATGCTACATAAAAAGAAAAATTAGTGGAATTGAATTCGTTTTATTACTATTGTTATTTAGTGCCACAAGCATGTCAGATTTTTTCAGTGATTTAAAGAAAATGCTGATTTCTGTGGAACAGAAAACTCCAAAAAGATTTGTTCTTTCCAAAGGATGCTGATGATCCTCACAGGTTTTCCTCAAACCCCATCATCAAGGCCACAGTTTACTTTGTTCTGGATTTAGGTTTAAGACCACGTCTAATAAAACAATGATATTCAATCCGGATCTACTGTAAACGTTAAGTCTTAATTAGCAAATTATAGAATTCTTGGCTCAAACTGATGACAGTTGCAGGCTGGTGTTCAGATAGTGGACCACAACATACTTTTCTAGATATTACTCATTGGGGGATGGGGAGGGCGGTCTGAATATGTTACCTGGTTTCACGTTTTTTTTATTATGTTCTACATCATGATACTTTGTTTACTTTGGAAATGTGGACTGGACTAACAACTAGCTGTGTAAAGTTAAAATTGATAATTGTTTATAATACTTTTTTCAGAGAGCATACAAGTAGGCAGGTGGGGTGGCAGTGATGTAAGTAACTAGGCTGTGAACATGGATACATGGTTTGTATCCTATGTCACCCGTTATTTGTTTTTACTTTTACTAGTCGTTTGGTTAGGTTTAGACACCTAAAGCGTGTGACATCGTTTTGGGAGAAGTGGTGGTTTTGATTAAGATGCAAAGAGTTGGTAGCTTAGGACCAACACTGAATGGCACCTTGTGTGCTTGCTGAAGGTCAGTGAGTCTTGTGCATCTGGGATGTTGGGTGGAGAACTGGCCAGGTGTTAGGGTTGGGGTCAGGGTTAGGTTGTGGGTGGTTGGCTTGGGATTAGGACACACTGGGCCATGTAGATAGTCCATGTTAGCTGCAAGCATAACTGTCTCACAGGAAGAAGGTCCTGGGTTCGAATCTGACAGGGGCCTCTCTGTGGAGTTTGCATGTTCTCACCGTGTTTGTGTGGGCAATTAGTGGGGTTAGCTAATTCTAAATTGCCCATAGGTGTGGATGTGAGTGCAAATGGTTGTCTGTCTGTCTGTGTTAGACAGATAGATGATCATTTTAGAGCATCTATAAACAAAACAATTATTAAATCATTTCCAATTATAATTACAGCTATAATCATAGCTCCTATTTTTTATTCCAATGAGCATTTAATGCTGTTTGAATGAAATGGGGCTCACTGATCAGTAATAACACCTTTCATTATGTATTTTTTTAATAATGACTAAATGAGCCAGTTTAGAGTGTTAAGCACTGCATTGGTAACATGTGCCGCCTCAGTTTGGAATACTGGAAAGACTCCCATACTCCTACGTTCAAAATGTGGAAACAACGAATGATTGGGAACATTGCTTGCAAAGAGATGTTGGGAAGGTTACATCACATAACTGACTCTTCGGTGGAACAATGGGACAGTTTTTCCACCTACATGTTGACCTGACTTGGATATTCGAGCTTAATGCAACAGACATTAAAACCTCACTGTTTTATGTTTTGGGTGTTTTTTTGTTTGTTTTCTTCTTTTCTTTTTTTGTTCCTTGGGTTGTTGTATTTTTGTATTTGTTGTTATAAAATGTAAAATATAATAAATACTTGAATTTTAAAAAATGACTAAATGACACTGTGATTTCCCAATGTAGTATATTCTGTAAAATATTGCTGTTTTAACAGAATATATAAAAAATGCACTTCATTTGCAACATGACAGCTGCACACTAGAGCAATGACACTATACTTTCATCTGAACTGTCCCATAATGATGGATTTGTCAAAATCACTGGGCAAATTAAAGTGAAGGAATTTTATTGATTTATTATTATTATTATTATGATTTATTTTCTGTGGTTCATAGAATCAAATTTCTGATGTGTGTTGTGCTAGCTGTAATACCAGCACAGGCTGACTTACTTTTGCCTTAGGGTTTCATTATTTTGTAATAATGAGAATTTTGTGTTTATGACCCTGAAATTGTGGAAATATATGCCTAGAAAGGAGGGATGAAGACAGCAGCAGCACTTTTTTGTGTTCAGCAGGGCCATGAGAGCACAGCGAGTGCAGAAAATCTACGATATAATTAGGTAAATATTGGACTTTTGAATAGTTGGATTGTGCAGCACAAGATGTTTGCAGTAATTTTATGGTCATTGTTTGCCCACAATAGATCTCAAATAACCTTGTTAAGGGTCACCGCTATTTTGTGGGAGAAAAGGCACCAGCAAACTTGTTAGGTTATAATGATATGCAGACTTCTTCTGTGTTGAAAAGAGGATTTTTATTTGTGGATAAACTGATAACTTCACAGCTTTTAACCTTCTCTTCTCGTTTCTTCGCTCACTAGTAAGATAAATTAAATAACAACATGAAATAATAATTTAAAAATTCCAGAGACTATTAACTTAATAAATTGTGGGTATAGCTCAGCCATTTGCTGCAGGCTGTATTTGAGGTAATATGGTAGCTGAGGTAGAGAATCCATTAGCATCTCTACAGAATGGAAACTTGGGCTTAAAAGCTGAGTGCTGCACAAAAATCTCATCACAAATCTTGCGTTCTGCTCCAGCTTGTCTCATGCAGTGCTAATCGTTTGCAGTTCTGTATATTTCACTGTTCTCATGTTGTGTGTATCTCTTTAGAAAGACAAATTCTTCACCGAGCGATATTTATGAATTGGTTTGGATTCCCCCTCTTGTGTGGCACAACATAATATCGTTTTATCAGAGACCATATGTCCCCGCAATACTGAAATTACACGGCAGTGAGATTTTAAGCAGCAGACAACAGACTGCAGTGAAATTTAATGGAATGACTGCAGATGGATGAAGACTTGGAGCAAATGCTGCAGTGAGAAGAACTGAACTAGTTAAATATAGTATATTCGGCGTGCATGTGGCAGTTTGTGTGACAGACTGTGAGTGTGTGTGTGCGTGTGTGTTTGGCTGTGAGGCATGGCCAGATGCTGTTTTGGGACATGATCTCAGGAGAATAAAAGGCTTGGCTCTCTAAGACCTCATCAGCTGCCATCAACACTGGGACAGTGCAGAGAAAACCAAATTACATGTGATCACAAACACTTACCGAATAAATGGAATGTTGTGATCTGAGGGTGTTTCTGGAAAATGACTGACATGCAGGGGGGACTGCAGGGACCTGAGCTGTCACAACTCAGGGCTGCGAGACATGAAAAAAAGAGAGAGAGAAAGTCTCAAGAACTATGAGAAGTCAGAAAACGGGTTTGGTTATTTGGAAAAACACACACTTTGATTTAGAGGATTATGAATGCACCTCAAGCCATTTTTATGAAATGGAATCTAATTTAAGGTTAATTCAAAGTATTCATCATTTTAAATGGTATCGTGTTGACGTGCAAAGGGTATTTTAAGAAGAAAAGCAATGCTTTTCTTAAAATGGAATGCTTTTTTCTCACTGGTGTTTGTTTACCTTATGATATTCACTGACTCAAGGTCAGAATTTCTACACCTTTTTTTGAATTTTATTCTGCATCATTACCCAGAGAGCAAGGCAATGGCCATATCCTTGCACTGGGTGATTATTCATGTTTTAAAAAGCATAACAAATGTGCACTTTAAATATTTTGGGATTAACCACATTCACCTTCCCAGCGTTAGGCTTTATTGCAGTAAGAAATTTTATTTATGAATACTAAAAGTGCCCAAATCTCTTATTAATGTAATTAATATTTTCTTTACTTTTCCTTTATACGAATATCTAAAAGTTTTTGTTTGACCCACATTAATCAATAATCAACAAGGCCAATTCATGCATGCACAGCATTTGAGATTCAACTGTTGTTCCTCAAGTAAGAAACGTGTTTAATCACTAAAATGACAAAGTGAAAGCAGAAAAAAACCACTATATCTACTGCTACTAGATGCCCATAAACTAACATTTTCTGTTTTTGAATATTCCTCTGAAGTGTACCAAGCAGATGTTTTGACACCCTTCAGACTCCTTCCTCTGCCTGCATATTCTCACATGGGTCCTCTCCTGGTTTTATTTTTAACTGTCTTGAATAAATTAATTACTTCAGAAGGAGCAACAAATGAAGCTCTTCTGTGAAAATAATGGCATCTCACACACACTGTACTATGTTACCCCAGAGTAGCACACGCACACACACACACACACACACAC
>NW_005187554.1:247137-251670 GCF_000239375.1 Pundamilia nyererei | reverse complement strand
CACACACACACACACACACACACACACACACACACACACACACACACACACACCTGCTCACAAATCTCTGTCCCAGAGGGATCTACTGTTTCTAATTGCGGTCATGTAAGTGTGTGTAGCTATGTTGTTTAGCCTGAAAATAATCTTTGCAAATCATGCAACAATGTCAAGAGTACTGCTTTCACACTTAAGATCCAGAGGCATCTACTACTTCAACATTTGAACTTAGTTTAAGGGCTAGCCCATCTGACACAGTTCAGTCTACAACCTTGGTAACTCCTCCTCTTCCTTATATCAAAATGCTGTATGCTTTCTGTTTATGCAAATCATTTCTGAAAAAATAATAAAATGCTTTGTATCATTTATATGCTGATGACATTGTCTTTTGTTCTCGACATTGATTATATGGCCACTACATTTTCTGTATTTTTTTTTTTTTAACTTAGCTGCTTTTCATTCCATGGTCAGATAAATCAACAGTAAAACTATTCCCCAGAAGGCTACAGAGAGAGATTGTTTGGAGTGACAGGCTCTTTTCTAGCAGCAGTCCACCAACTGGAATTTTCAGATTTGAACAAGTTGTACATAACTACACAAAAGGCAGTATAAGACACAAAGAACAAATGTACATCAAAAACAAATGATATATTTTGCATTTTGTGGCCTTTAATTTATGAATCAAAAAACTTTTTTTGGGCTGTTTCATGTATCATGACATCTTACTACAGTTTGCTGCACTCTTCCAGGGTGTTTTTACCTAATTGGCTGAATGTCTTCCTAGCTCAAGAACTGTAAAATATTATTACTTCCATAGTGAATAAATAACTACAGAAGTCATTATAATTCATTATTTTCCGCTTATTCTCTTATCTTAAAATGAGGGATCCTAGAGGAATTTTTTTTAGAACCAGTTCCTTTGCAAAAGTTATGATCAACTGCTATGAAAACACCTCACTACAAATAAAACTGTACTACTGACAAATTGTACATAGACTGTCAAAAGTAGAAACTGAAGAGATAACATATAATGGCTTTATTTTGCCATTTGAACACAAACAATAATCTGGGAAATCCTTATGCTGAGTTCAGTCAGAGATAAATAAATGTGCACATGTACCATTTAAATGTTTTTTTTCTCTTTTTAAAAAAACAGTTAAACAAAAGGAAAAGACTCATTTACTAATAAATAACAAAAATAAACCTAATAATAAAATGTACGTGTGCTCACAATAAGTCTGCTCTCCATCGTTAACACTTTCTTTGCCAACATGCTAAAAGAGTGTGATGAATTTCTTTCATCAAGCATGTTTTCCTGGGTGGTTAGTAATAGGAATCTGCTCTGTTAAGACGATAAACCACAGAACTATGTTTACTGAGCTAATGCTAAAGACAGTAACTGATCTTAGAGAAGTGAACGTAGAGCCACTGGCATCTTGTCTCATGGGAGACTCAGGTTTCACTACAATGCCGATGTGCTAACAACCAGAAAAAAGTGGATGGCCTTTCAGCTTGACAAGCTCAATCTACTGTTACAGCTATATGCCCATGAAATCAAGATGAACTGCAAATTTTAGTTGAGTCAAAACCAAGCAGAGTTAAACCGGCTTCCAGAGACTGTGACCACAAGATGCAATTTGCAAAAAAGATGCAAACAGGCATGACGGTTTAATGACACGATGAAGTTTGAGATGAAAGTAGATTACTTTCATTTTCTTACATTTTAACTGATGTCTTTTCTTGTCTAATTTGAAGCTTTCACTAGATAAGCACCACTTTCCTTGGTCCTCCTGATGGAACACCGCTGGTTAGGTAATTTCTTAAGGTTTCCATCCAAAATTGATCTTTGCACTTCATTGTTTAGAGTTTCATCAGTGCAAAAGCATCTATACTATTGTGTGCAAACAAAACGGAGAAAAAAGACATTCGCTTAATCTTACCATAGCCTTAATCTAAACTGCTTGAAACCATTCCCCTGACTTTCAACACAGAAACTGCATGGATCTATCATCATATCCACACAGGCTTTATTGCACTGATAAGATGTAAAGCGAGACATCTGTAAAAGCTGTTTTCTTTGTCTCTTTGTATTTCTTTAAACCCTTGCTGTTTTATCCTTAAAGGTGCTCTCCGGTCTATCACTTCCCCCTATATCAGTACAGTACTTATTGGTCCTATTTCAAAAGCACAATACTAACAATTGCTATTGATTTCTAAATAGATATCTGGTGCTTGGCATCTGTGCGACACTCCACATCTCCCAATAATTTGTGGCGATCTGTTATTTATGCTTTTCCAGCTACCAATCTGTTATATTTATTGTAGCAGAAAATGTTTGTAAATGCTTTACCTCTGAGGTTACTCTGAAATTACACATCAGCCATTTTCTCGGTCTCATTTCTACCCAACAATGAAATACAATACATACCAAGCTGCTCCAGCATTTATCTGTTCCCTGATCAGTTCAGCAGGTGAATGATTTGTTGAGATGAGAAATCATTTATATGTATGGGTAAGGATAGCTTGTGTTAGTGTAAAGACAAACATTTGTCTTTGCAGTTCATTCATGTCTTTGTATTCGCTTCATTGACTATACTGTATAGCTGTTCATACATATGCACAAAGCTTTAACGTCTGAAAAGGACTGACTCTCATGTAGTCCAGAAAACGTAAAAAGCTGGTTATCAGAGATGGTACGTTGAAACAAACCTATTTCAGAAGCTTGTTTATAATGTTACCGAGTAATGTATTTTGCCTTTTGAGATTTTTAAAAACTCATTTGTATACTCAAGATTGGTGTACTCGCTTTCGGCATTTGGTGTAGTTTATGTCATACTGTATACCTGTACTGTTGATGTGACATTATTTAAAAGGGTTAACAATTTTTCAGCAGCCTTGGCCTGATTTCTCTTGTGAAATATAGTTTAACCTCAAGTAGACTTTGAGAAATGAAAATAAAATGTACAATAGGATTTTATATCATTTTGAGCCATTGTATCAGAAGTTCTCATGAAGTCAGAATAGGATGAAGTATGAACTGAGCACATTGGACCCATTTTTTTAAAGCATACACAGTGCAAGGCATTGCTGTTTGAAGCCACAGCTAATGCTTTAAAGCAAGATAAGATATGCCTCTGTCAGCACCATCTTCTACAGTGCAAAAACACTTTTAAGCAGATTTGATTGTGTTTCATTATTAAGGAGTGCATTGCGAATTCATCCTCTATCACTCAAAGGCACTTAGTCACCCTTGACATAAAAATCTAAGACACAGTCCATTCACTGAAGGATTGTTCAGTAAATTAACCAAATCCCCCACTGCAGAAGTGTCAGGTAATGATTTCCCTAATTACACTTTAATTCAATTTTGTACTATATTGACACCCTTCAGTGCATCTCTGATTCTCAGCCTGTCTCCCAGCATTGCTCACTACTCCCTAAAGAGGCAGGAAGCAGCTCCGTACTGATGTCTTCCATTCACTCTTGCTTTGTGACTGCTGCAGTCAGCTTTGGTTTTGAATGAGAACTCCCTTAAAGGAATTGATTTTTGAAGCATTGTAAGATTGTATGCAGCAACTGTGTCCCAGCTCAATTTGTCTCTTTAGTACTCCACCCAAAACACTAAAAACATTTATTACCACAACTTCCACCTTTGTTCCAAGCCTGGAGCTTATGTGGTTGTCGCAGCTTGTAAATGCTGATTCTTTTTCTCTTTTTTGTCATTACTTGTTATTATTGAACATGTTGGCAATTGCTGAAGTTACATGCACACGCATTTTCAAAGTCTGCTTGAAATTTTCAGACTAGTTTTTTTACATATAATATGATTTAACATTGTCTGGCTGTTACACGAATGTAATCATTACAGTGCAAAAGTTATCCTGTCCTCTTCATTAGGAATTTTCATCAAAAAATCCTACAAAATGTTTTGAAAGGTTAGAAATTTACATCTTTATGGATATATGCCAACATGGCAGGTATGCACTAAAAGAAAGCAAGGCACTGAACATGTACAACCACCAGTGATGGGAATAATGGCGTTACAAGTAACAGTGTTACTTTTTGCAGTAACGAGTAATCTAACTAATTACTATTTCTATCGTTACAACGCTGTTACAGTTAATAACAAGAAAATACTATTTTTCAACAAACAGACGGTTGAAGCTGTGTTCAGCTTACCGCATCTTATATCAGTTGCACGTAATCTGGGCGCTACAGCTTTAAGCAGCTGCACTTTTTGGCACAACATCTGTAGCTCGGGGGGTAATTGCGTGAGTGCTGATATTTGACTGAGGAAGAATAAAGTAGCCGTGGTAAGCCAATCACATGACCACTTCAAGGTGACAAAGCAACAAGGTGATATATACCAGTTTTTAAATTGTGTTGATAGGCAGTGTTGGTCAAGTTACTTGAAAAAAGTAATCAGTAACTAATTACCGATTACTTCCCCAAAAAAGTAATCCCGTTACTTTACTGATTACTTATTTTCAAAAGTAATTAATTACTTAGTTACTTAGTTACTTTTTAAAAACACGA
>NW_005187554.1:240668-245664 GCF_000239375.1 Pundamilia nyererei | reverse complement strand
TAAACATGTTTGTGGTTGTTACAGTAAAAAATATAACTTTTTCTACTCGGATTTTATATTTTTTGTCTGATTTTAGATCAATTGTGTTAATACAGTACATCAAAATGAAAACATAACTGTAAATTTAGACACGTGAGGTTGTGCTGAAAAGAATGATACCAAATAAGGCAAAGTAAATGGTTTTTAAAGGTGAAATGTGGAGGGAAAATCAAAAGTAGTTAAAAATGGCCAATTATAACCTAGACCCCAGAGGGTTAAACATTTTTTTAAAGTAACACAATAGTTACTTTTCAAGTAATTAATTAGTTTTAGAATCTTGTAACTCAGCTACTAACTCAGTTACTTTTTTTGAAGAAGTAACTAGTAATTAATTACTTTTTCAAAGTAACTTGCCCAACACTGACAACCACATGTACTATAATCAAGTGAAAATGTTTAAAAGGTAGAACTTTTACTAATTTGTTTAATTTTGACTTGTTTAAAATGCAGGTGTTTATATGGAGCACCTGAATTTTGCTCCGCCTCCTTCTTCCTGTGGTTTGTTGCTGTGCGGTCATGTGACTCAGCTGCATTGAAAAAACGATTGGGCTACAGAGAGTGAGAAATTGGTGAGTAGAAGTTTTATGGCTGTAAATGAAAAACAACTCTGCAAACAGCAATGTTAGTAGGGTTGAAGTTCTCTAGTGTGGCAACACCACCAATTTATAAAGACATGAAAAACAAAACTTTTTTTCCCCTCAGAAACAACAGCAAAAGAAAAAAGGTAAGGAGGAGGGAAATCCCTCAGACAGACTCAGACCCCTACACAGAGGTCAGAGGTCACTGAGCCCTTTCAGAGAGGAAAGCAATATCCAGGTAGCTTATTAAGTGATGAAAATGATATTTCAGTCATGACTTCCATTGGATCTTCCGCATTATTAATTTTAATTTTCAGTAAGATGTACTACTATTTTGTTTCTTCTCATCACAAGTTGTCATATAAGCTGACCTGTAAACTATGCTGACATTACAACAATATATTGAAACACGTTAAATGAATTATTTTATTGGAATTGACAAAAAATACCTCAAACACAATGCATGAAACTGTCTTAGTATAATAAATCCTTTGCCCTGACTGTCAAGTCATTCTTATTTATGCAGCAGTTTAAAACAATGGAAGTTGATCCAAAGTGGTTTTAAGGCAAACACATTTACGTTACAGGTAAAAGCTGTGTTTGGTTGTACTAACAAAACAAAACCCACTGTGGAGAGCAAACGTCACATACATCTACTTAAAATGTATCCAGATTAAGCATATTGATGATTCATAAAGTTCATAAATCATGACACACTCTCTGCCCTACATAAGTTGCAATTAGAAGTCAAAAGTATTGTCATCTGTACTTTTAAAGCAGTGGTGTGTAAACCAACTAAATACAGGCACTGATACAGTTACTCTGTTGCTATTCTTTGGAACAAGCTGCCTGCTGACCTGAGGTCAATTACAACAGTGTCTACATTCAAAACAAACTGCTAGGTGTATGTGTGTGTGTGTATATATGCGTGTGCCTGTGTTTGTTAAATTGTGTTTGATCAGTTTGTGAAGTTAAGTTTTTTTGTTTTTGTCAATGGCCTTAAGGCATTGTAGACCTACATAGTTTTCCTTTGTTTTTGTTGTATTTATATCTTTTATGGTAAACAACTTGAGTTTATGTGTAATGAAATGTGTATTGATATTGACAGCGTGTGTCCTATGTTAGCAGGCAATATAAAGTATCTTTAAAGAAATGGGTGTGTTGGTTTTGGTATGTTGCCTTAGGTACTGTTGAAGCATGTTGAAATATGATCCAAGAAGTCCAGTTTAAGTAAGCATAGCAGACATGTGATTAAAGGCTTATCAATTGTGTTTACACCACACACACGTCTTTGTTTACTAAATGTCCCATGGATTATTTACTTAATCTCATCAAATTAAAGTATTTATCAACACTGTTAGGCTTTTGGCAAATGCTTATCAGTATGCACTTAGGATAAATTAAATAAATCAGTTTCAGCTGAGCTGATCTATATAGTTATAGTTCAGTCTCTTTAACAATAGAAATGTTTTAACGTTTGTAACAAATTTAACAAGTTAAATCCTTCATTAGAACTACACTATGTTGCTGAAAGTATTCACTCATCTGAATCATTTAATTGAGGTGTTCCAGTCACTTAGGCACACATGCAGACAGCTTCTACAAACATTTGTGAAAGAAGGGGACTCTTCTCACTACTAAGTATTGTATAGTCAGCTGTTAGTGGAATTATAACAGAGTCAAAGTGATTGGGAATGACAGCAACTCTGCCACAAAGTTGAGTAAAATCACAGAGTAGTCAGTGAATGATGAGGTGCAGAGTGCACAAAGGCTAACATTCTACAAAGTCAATTGGTACAGACCTCCTAACTTCATATGGCCTTTAGATTAGCTCAAGAACAGAGCGTAGAGATCTCCATGGTATGGGTTTCCATGACCAAGCAGCAAGTCTTACATCACCAAGCACAATATAAAGTGTTGGATGCAGTGGTGTAAAGCATGCCGCCACTGGACTCAGCAGTGGTGGCATGTGGAAAGAGCAGTGGAAAAATATTCTCTGGAGTGATGAATCACTCTGTTTGAGTTTGGTGATTGCCAGGAGAACAGTATTTGTCTGATGAAATTGGGCAAAGTGTAAATATTTTGGACGATTTTATGCTCCCAACTTTGTGGGAACAATTTAGAGATGGCCCCTTTGTGTTCCAGCATGACTGCGCACCAGTGCACAAAGCAAGGTCCTTAAATACATGGATGACGGAGTTTGGTGTGGAAAAACCTGACTGGCCTGCAACAATCAAGTTCAGTTAAAAACTCAAACCGATAGATGTGGGATGAATTATAGGGTAGACTGTGAGATAGGCCTTCTTGTTTAACACAAGTATCTGTCCATGTGATTCTAGAAAAATGATAAAAAAAAAGAAAAAAAAAGGTTTTCCGAGAAGAGCGGAAATTGTTATAGGGTGGACTGACGTCCTATTAAAACCTATGGATTCAGAATGGAATCTCACTCAAGTCGGCAGACGAGCAAATACTTTTGGCAATTAGGTCCGTCTGGCCATTCTGGGCCATTTAACTGTAATATTTAATGTGAAATAATCTCAGATCTTACGAGCACAAAATGCTGTGAATTTTTAAGAAAGTAATAATATTCTGCCATACTAGATTCCTGCTCATGAGTCTTTGAAAACAGTCTGCTTTGCTGATAGGCTTTTCCTGTTGGCCTCAGACCATCGTGTGCAGCATCCTGCCTTCTTTTATTGACATCTAAAAAACTCTGGCAGGTTCTTCCTATCAGCCCATCATATCAGCTACATCATCACTTGCAAAGCCAACAAACCATGTGACTAATTTGTTCAGAGATGCCCTTCATGCCAAAAGTTTCCAACTGCAGTATGTTGCAGAAATCTGTCTTGATGCATGACAGCAATAATCTCTCTCGCTCTCTCTATACAGTGGGGCACAGAAAGAAATTGGCAAGAGGCGCCAAACACCAGCTACTGGAAGACCGAGCAGTTGCCCGGAACTGCAAGACTAGGCTGACCAACCTGTGTATTGCCTGGATTGACTACAAGAAGGCCAATGCCCCACACCTGTATCCTGGAATGGCTAGAACTGTGAAAGGTCAACAGGACCCTAAGAACCTTCATCAGGAACTCATTGGGGATGTGGCGTATGACACTAGATGCCAACTTCAAGCCAATAGCACAAGTCACCATCAAGTGCAGGATCTACCAAGGAGATGCTCTGTCCCCACTGCTGTTCTGCATAGGCCTGAACCTCCCCAGTGAGATCATTAACATGACTGGCTACGGAAACTGACCATGGAATGGCACAATCGTCAGCCACCTCCTCTACATGGATGACATCAAGCTGAATGTGACTCCTCAGGACATCCTGAGGAGTCAGCTGAATGATAAGAACAAGATCCGGGCTATCAACGCCTACGCCCTGCCAGTGATCAGGTACCCTGCTGGGATAATAAGCTGGCCAAAGGAGGAGATAGAAGCCACTGACATCAAAACCAGGAAGCTTCTTAACATGTTTGGAGTGTTTCACCCCAAGTCCAGTACCCTGAGGCTGTATGCTAAGCGGAAGGAAGGAGGCTGGGGACTGGTGAGCGTCAGTAACACAGTCCGGGATGAGACAACAAACATCCACAAATATATCAGGAGGATGGCTCCAACCGAATGTGTGCTCAGTGAATACCTCAGATAGCAGAAACCAAAGAAAGAGGAGGAAGAGGAGGAACCATCATGGAAGGACAAGCCACTGGCAGATAGAGGAAGTAGCTGACATTCAGAAGTCCCACCAATGGCTGGACAAAGCTGGACTGAAAGACAGCACAGAGGCACTAATCATGGCAGCACAAGAACAAGTTCTGAGCACAAGATCCATAGAGGCTGGGGTCTATCACACCAGACAAGACCCCAGGTACAGGCTGTGAGAGAGTCCAGCACATAACAGCAGGGTGCAAGATGCTAACATGCAGGACATACATGGAACACCATAACCAAGTGGCATAGTATACAGAATCATCTGTGCCGAGTATGGCCTCAAAGTCCCGAGATCAAAAGTCCCGAGGGTGGTGAAAAATGACCGAGCTAAGATCCTGTGGGACTTCCAGATACAGACGAACAAAATGGTGGTGGCTAACCAACCAGACACAGTCTTGGTGGACAAGCAGAAGAAGACGGCCGTAATTATAGATGCAGCAAATGACGAATACTGAATGACAGCAACATCAAGAAGAAGGAACATGAGAAGCTAGAAAAGTACCAAGGGCTCAGAGAAGAGCTTGAGACGATGAGGAGGGTGAAGGCAACAGTGGTTCCAGTGGTGATCGGAGCACTAGTTGCAGTGACTCCCAAGCTAGGTGAGTGGCTCCAGCAGATCCCAGGAACAACATGTGAGATCTCTATCCAGAAGACCGAAGACCGAGC
>NW_005187554.1:225666-240344 GCF_000239375.1 Pundamilia nyererei | reverse complement strand
TGCTCAGCAGGACCAACCATGGGCTTACCAGGAGCAGGGGTGTTTTAGGTTTAGTTAGGTTATTCTGTGCTTAGTTAATATTAGTGTGGGTTTGGCCAAATCATTATAAAAGCTACCCTCATGTGTCTTTGTAATTAGGTCAGTTTGTGAGTTAAGTTGTGTCTCACTTTGTTTTGTTTAAGTTTCTGGAAATTACTTTTTGTAAGTTATATTTAGTTGACCTGTTTTATGGGCCTGCTAAGTATGGTTTTGAATTTTGTTAATTTTGGACTGTTTGAGGGTTAAAATAAAGAAAACCCTTTTTGCCTGTGTCCTCTTTGCTTTGGCTGCTTGGTCATATATATATATATATATACATCAGGGCTGTCAATTTAAATATTTAATCAGGATTAATCTTACGATTGTCCATAGTTAACTTGTTCTGAATGTATCTTACAGGATATTTTTCAGGTTTCTAATCTGGCATGGAAATGGACAAATATACTTATTCAAATGTATGTTTATTTTTGCAACAGTCCGAAACAATGACAGCTAATGTCTAGGATATTATCCAGAAAAACCTTTTGTATTCTCATAAAGTCCAACAAAGTACACTTAAGCCTATATTACCACACAGTGGAATTACAGTACCTGCAAGCTGTAGCCACCCATTTAGCTCTGGCTGTTGAAATTTTTTTCCTTGTAGAATTGTCCAAACGTTTCAGTTGAAATTGAGCACGGTCTGCATGGGAGAACTCTTCCCATCACCTGTGTAACCGGCTAGCAAGTGGTTTTTGAGTAGTTTTTAAATGAGTTCGTATTGACAGTAAATTCAAATAACTTTCGTCTTGTTGAGGAAACCATCTGGCAGAGCTTTAAATGTTTTTCTTCAAAAGACCCTTTTCTTTATCCATTTCTGCCATTTACAACGTTACTGATGCCAGATATCATGAACTACAGTGGCAGTCCAAAGGTCAAAACTAAGCATTCATGTATCAGCAGCGTAACAATATACATATATATGTAGGCCTGTCAATGCTATGTTGACAATAACGACAACATGCCTTCTGCAGGACATCCCTGTCTTTAAAAAAAGGTCTGCAGAAAGCACCATGTCTGGCCCTACTAGCAGTATGTTTTTTTGAATAATGCTCTATCATATGAGCCCTAATACACTATAACTTAGGTGATCTTGGACTACTATGCAGAACACATTTACATAGAGAATGGGAAGAAGAAGCACACATTCTAACATATGCATGCCCACACAAGTGTACGCATGGTGTTGTGTACCCACACTTCCACCATAACAGGCAATGTGTTTTTTTCACCCACACTTGCTATTGTTGGTGAAATTAGCATAGCTCCCACAGCAAGTTTTCACTGGATTTCCCCGAGACACACAGAGGCAGAGAAAAGAAACAAAACACAGGGAGAAAAAAAAAGGAAAAGCAGCATGTTGGGCAGAGAGACGGATGGAACAGGTGCAAATATTGCACACAAAGAGGCCAAACAGAGAAGCCAGTGTCAAGCACATGGAGGCGCTTGTGCGAGAGCAGAAATATTTAGAAGGATAAAAACAGTGGTGGCACTTAGACTCCACATCCATCACAGAGGAGACTGCTGTGTTTGTCCAAAGGAGAAGGCTTTGAGGGTGTGAGCAGACTGCAAAGTTAGCTGACTAGGTGGCTGGCTAGGAGACGAAAATCTTCTGGATTATACACACACACAGACACACACACAGACACGCAAAGAAAACATGGCATTAGGCTTTTCAGTATTGTGGCTAAAACTTAACAGTCAGTGAGCCTGAATTGACTCAAACTTGTAATCATTTAAGACATTTTAAATTATTGCCACAACTGCAGAGCCTGTTACAATAAAAGCAGGAGAAGAATAATCTGGTGTGAATGAAGCAGTGATAGTTCACAGACCTAGTTAGTTAGTCCCATAAATGTAAACTGTCTAAAGATTACATTAGTCAAGATGCAAAATGTTTATAGTGGCTCTTTCTGAAAAGGTATCGCAAGTATACTTTCTTCTTTTCTGTAACAGTGAACCTTTTTTTAGGTGACTCAGAAACAAAGATCCTTTGTGGACTTCTATTACAATCTAACTTCACTGATTCTATTAATAACATTATTAGTTACTACAGCAAACAACTGGGTGACAGAAAGAGTTTCATTATTTGCTTGAGATCGTCTTACCATGTTCCCATTTCCACTACATTTTGTGGTATTTTGCGCTGTCACAGTCATTTTTTCTACCTGAGTGCTGCCCAAAATATGTTACCAATTGAGTGCTTTTTGATTTTTTTTTAATCCTGTGTTCCTGTGTTTTGTGTTATACACTTTTGGTTATGAAGGTTATTCTTTTTTAAGTGCAGGCCCAACCTGCTGCTTCAATTCATAGGTCTTTGAAATGTCAGTGCCTTCTGTGTTGAATGGCTTTTTTTTCATTGCAAGACAATTTTTAAGCCACTACAGTTCACCCGCAAAGGTTTCTGCTTCTCTGGATCTTTTCCAAAATCACAAATTCTAACAGAAAAAGCCAAAAGCTTTTCCACCTGCTGGTTGACACCCACAGGGGATTTCAAACCCTGCAGGACTGACAAGTCAGATAGATTTTAAACCTCTTTCTTTCTATGTTTTGGCCTTATTGATCAGAATAGCTGAAAGACTTCATTTTCTATGTTTTTGGATCTATAGTGTCATGAAAAAGCTTTTACCCTACTCCTGACTTTTCTTTTGCATATCTTTCAAACTGATAGGTTTCAGCTCATTAAATTAATTTTAATATTAGAAAGAGACTCAGATAACCTGAATAAATACAAAATGCTGTTTCTAAATGATGATTTAGTTTATAAAGTGGAAAAAAGGTCATCCAAACCTACTTGGCTCTGTGTAGAAAAATGACTGCCCCTCTTGAAATTATGAATTACTGGTGATGAATTAAATTTTTTGGAAAGCTGAGTTCAATTTCAGTAGTCACACCCAGGCCTGGTTACTGTTACACTGCAGAATTAAGAAATCACTTGATCCAAAACAGTGAAATCCAAAATGGTAAATGGTTGAGTTCTTTCAAGGATGACACAACCAGTTATTAGGCATAGTGAGCAATTGTTCACATAAGGCCAGATAGGTTTGGATCAACTTTTCCCCTTAAAAAATTGAATGACCATTTAAAATATATTTCCACAACACTGTATATTTATCCATCCAAATTTATCCATATTTAACTTATAAGAGGCAATGTCCACTGTCTTTACTCCAGATTTCTTTTACTTATCTGCTCCTCAAAAAAAAAATAAAGATTTGACCAGGAGGTGGGTGGGGCTTTAGGGATAACTACTCTCACTGACATCATAGTGAGCCAATGATAGAAATTAAAACAGTGTCAAACTGTATCTCTCAAGCCTGAGATGTTGGCTTATAGTGCTTACTTATCTGAAACTTCAGCAATGATTAATATGAGCATCTACTAGTGTAACAGTGATAGACAAAGGCATAGGACCCATTTAATATCTTTATAACATCATGGCGCATGCCAAAACCAGAAGGTTTGGGTGTGTGTAAAACAAATAGTAGAGGCACTACCTCAGTAAAACAATCACTTTGGAAAGAGCTGTGTTGACATTTAAAAATTCAGCTATTGAAAGGTTAAACAAAAGATGTGATTAACCGTATACAGTATTTGTTTGTTTTTGGGGGTTTTATGGGGGTTGTTTGTAAAAACAAAACAAAAACGATAATCAAAACAGCTCTTTAGCAGTATCACAAAGGATTCATGAGATTTTATTGTGTAATACATGTTATACTGCAAGTACAAAGGTATGTGCTCTGGTATCCCCTCCTTGATATGAAAAGACCCCCTTTATAATGCCGATGGTATTATAAATGTGTTATAAAGTAATACTCTATCATTTGAAATCATTTTTTTTGTAGTATTTGGCATTAGATGTATTAGCAGTTTAGCAATTCCTCTCTACACCTCACTCTTCTGCATAATGGTACATGCTTCAGACATATGTGTTTATCTGAAAAAAAGGATAGAAGAAGAAGAAGGTCTGATGTGACCATAATTGAATGAAAACTGCTTTGACTGAAAGCCATTGGACTTGAAGTTGTTATATTTCGTCCCTTTTCACTGTTTTAGCATGAATAATCTCATTAGCTATTGTCTGTGTATTATTTCTATGATTTCACTGAGAAAACGTTCTTTTAAATCCTCTTCATCACCTTGTGTCTGCACGTCAAATTCATTTTTAATCCAGATTTGCCTGCACAGAGAAATTCACATCAGCTCTAATGTCATTACCTTTAAGTGTTATTTTGCTAAAATCCATAGGAGGGAGAATGGCTCATTGTCACTGAGCTTCCAGGATCTCTTAAGGAGGGAAGGGGGACAATATCCCTTCTTGACATTCGATGAATAATCTACTCTCCCTGAACGGGGCGTCCTCGCTAGATAACAAAATGCCACCCGTGTCAGATTGGTGAGAAAATGACTGTCCAGCAGAGCACAACAGGCTAACAGCCAACACCACCACAAGCTTTCTATCAGCTTCCCCATAAAAAGACACCTCCCGCCAGGCTGAGGAACTATGTGCCAACACTTCTGTTGTCTTCGAAGGTTCTTGGAGAGCAGCAGGAGGATGAGAAGCTGTGAGCCTCTCATAATGATGGTGTTAATGCTGTGCATTATTTTAAAGTCATTTTCAAAGCACATGTCACAGTGAACTGCAACTGTCTGATGTGACGACTACACTACACTAGATGTCAGGGGAATGCATGCATGTGAGTTTCACTAGTCTGGTATTACTGCAAAATATGAAATACTAACTAAAGATTTTTTATTTCTGGACCTGGAGATGTGATCTGATTTTCAGGAGTGGGACCACATTCATGCCCCTTCCGGCCTCAGTCTATATAGCCCCCTTCACCAATACCTGCTGTTCTCATGTTCATGCCCCACCCTGCCCCCAATTTTCTTTTCTTCTTTTCTTCTCCTTTTCCTTTCATTTACTTCTCGTTAGTAACATGGGGGATCTTGTGTCTTAACGATACATTGAATATAACTATAAGAAAATATATTTGGTTGGAGACTTGAATGAGTTCCACCTGGTAATTTCTACTCTATACCAAGTTAAATTTCAGTTTATAAAGGAAAAAGTACCTTAGAGAAGCACAAAAGGAGAAACAAGACCTTTCCTGTGATAATAAATAAATAGGTTCCTGTTCATTCTGTACCTCGTCACCTTGATATGTTTTGCCCTGGTAGTTTTAGCATTCGTTTTGACATGGTGCATTTCGGGAACGACTATCCAGGGAAGGGGGCTTAACGAGCTCTTTGTCTTACTCAATTTTCAAGTCATACAGACTGCCTTTTTTCCACCCTGTAAGTTTCTTATTTGTTGCATTGTAAAGTGGTTCTGCTTTTTACCTCGCCGTTTCTACAAATAAACAAATAAATGCTGCACAATCCCCTCAGGAAAATGAACTGTTTGTTTTCTAAATAGAGCATAGTCATTATTTATTGTGTTATTTATTTGTTCTGTGCTGTTATCGCTTCATACCGGTGCTGTATAGTAGTAAATAAAAATGGGTGAATAATGACCATCACAAGGGAAAGAAACAAATTTGAACTTAACTAAGAAGCAAAGATTTAACCATACTTTTCAGGTCACTTTTTTTCCTTTAAAGATGCATTTTCATGTACCTTAAAAATGTATCATCCAATCTGACCTCATTTTTTACAGCCTTAATATCCACTACTACAAAAATAATCCATCTAAAGTGGAGATGCATAGCATTTTTCTCCACAGCTTTCATTTAAAAAAATTACACAGCATGTACTATTAACTTTCTCTAGCTCATGTAACTTACATTCATCTGATGTGACTCAAGGGTATGAAGAACAACGCATGAATGTGAGACTAGCCTTTGAAGAGATTTTTGGTACAGCTGTCACAGACAGTAATACAAGTTCAATGACCATCACCGCCCTGCAGAATTTCTTTTGTCCACAGGTCAGGCTTTTGTTCTGGGTCTCCACAAAAACCACGATTTTGGAAAATTTTAAGAAAATTATCTTATCAATGGAAACAAAAAGCTTTGATTCAGAAAGATGAGGACATGGGGAGTAAGCCCAAGAAGATGGAAGGCAAGCAGAAAAAAAGAAAAATTAAAATGGCAAAAAATGCTTCGATAAAAGGAAAGTTCACTGTTGTCATTTTTATTGCTGTGGTGGAAAAGCATCATCTTTGCTGTGTGACACTGGAAACGGGCTGGGTAATTATTTTTACCTCCGCTGAAACTCACTTTGAGTTGTAACTACCTTGTTTTTTAAATGGGTGCTAAAAGAAAAGCTTTGTGTGTTGCTCTAAGAAATGAGAACTGTGAGTGCCGTAGAACTATTATGAAGGAGTCGAGCATTTCAGCTTCCCTGATTCTTTCCTCATGTTGTGCATTTTCCATTGTTATACCTCTCTGACCTGTCTTCCCCATGTAATGTTTTTGTGCAATGTATGTATGGTCGGAGGGTATGATGGCGCCGCAATTGCGTGCAGCTGTGGCGGGACTAATAAAGGTATAAAGGTATTACCAAAGTCACAAGCAGCTGTAATCATCTATGCACAATGTACTGTTTCTGAAAAACTAAGTTATTTATTTGGTTTTTAAAAATACAATTTTACCAACAACATATTCAATCTGTGGATTTTGCTAATTGATTGAAGAAGAAGAAAATAGTTTTGGCTGCTCCCTTACCTACAAGTGGTCACCAAAGCAGATACCGGTACTTGATTTGTTGAGTTTTACACTTAATGCACTTCCTGACACATCCCCCAAGGGGATTTGTGGGATCTCCTCACAGGACTGAACTGAGCTCTTTCACTTCTTAGGTGAATGTGTAAATAGTGGGAGCATGTTGCCAGGGGAGATGTAGAAGTCATCCCTCTGCTTCGTCTGCATGTCAGCGATAAGCACTGATTGGAAAACCATGCTGAATTAAATAAAAGAGGAATTAACTGAATTCTCTCGCAGCTATACATAGTATTACCACTATGCTATCTTGCTATCTGCCTTTGACTTTTACTCTGGGGTGTGTTCTGATTTTAAGATGCTGGTCTCTCAACTGGTATGAGAAATCAAGGACTTGTGGTAGTGCTGTATTGGTAAAGTTACTGCAATTTACACAGAACCATAAATTCTTTTTGGTCTTTCTGGTTTGCTCTCATCACTTGTGTATGGTGGACCAAGATGTTAAAGTCAGCCGACAGCAAAAGGGCATGTATTCATGTCGCGATCTCCTTCATTGTTGTGTGTCTCTCCCTGTGTTTCCCCATTTGTTTCAATTTCCAAGTTTAGTTTTGTATGGTTTAGCCATTCAGCAAATAAAGCTGGTTGTGAGTCTGTATTTCAGTCCTGCACACAGCCAGATCATGACAGTAGCACTAAGTCACCACTCAAAGCAAACCAAATGTACTTAAGTAAATGACCATTACTTCAATTTTTAACCTTAGAATGGATTACTCCTTCAGCTGAGATGTAAGTTGCTGTTTTGCCTTTGGGAGTAACTTGTTGTTTGACGTCTTGCTCGCAGACATTTTGACAGTTGAAGGGTCAACCTTGTGATCAGTGACTACCTCAGCCACGAAGGAGTTATGGAAAAAATAGTTTACTGGTCTTATTTGTATAGTCACAGTGACTGTGTGTAGAGCTGACTGCTTTCACAAACACGGTTGCCTTCAGCTCAGGTGTCCTTTCACTGTGCTTCAACATCTTCTGTATATTTTCTGCTGCTGAGACAGTTTAAGAATTCAAAAAGATGTGTTGCATTGCAGTGCAGTTCTATTGGTAAATTTTTCCACATAAATTTCACCACATTAGGTGCTGACCCTGTGTGCCTGCAACACACACTAAGCTCCTGCTTAATGCCTACCGCCTCTGACACATTAGCCTCCAGGGGTTTGACATCTTCCACACTAGACCTATATAAAACTGCAGAAAGAGATAGGTCGGCAGTCTTTGTCCTTTTTCCTCAGCACGCACTGTGTTCAAAGCTTCATGATACCTTGGTTTTCTGAAATACAGATACTCTTTTCTATTATATATACAGCATCTTATGAAGTGCAGCTTGAAGAAACAGTAATCTTCTTTACTGAACATTCAATGAAATTATATGCTGTTATAGATGGAGCAGGAGCGTTTTTTCCTTCTTTTTTATTGCATTTTTCTCCACCATCAAATAATGCATTTTATTTGGCTTCCTTGAGTGCTTCCCTTTGCTGTCGTTTCTCTTCATATTAAATGAAATCAAAATGTCATGTCTTTGCCGCAGTCATTACTTTGTAAACTATTTGGTCTTCGAAAGTAAATAAAAGTATCTCTCCGCTGCATTTATACGTCTCGTATTTTCTTTCTTTTATTTTTCACTTTTACAAGCCGTTCTCTTGGATTAATGTCCTGCTTGGGGGACAAAAAAAGACATTTGGAAGCACATTTTCAACATTTAAAGGCACATGCATTCGATGAGAATGATTCAGCTTACGTAAAGACAAAAAATATTTTACAGCAGAAATTTAAAGCATGCATCAGAGAATGTACAGACTGGAGTGAATACAGCATTTCATGCCCAGGCACGTCCGCTGCAGATCTGAAAAGGGACGGATAGACTTGACACCGAGAGCCTTGACACTTAACATTTAGCAGCATGAAGCAGTTGTTGTCTCGGAGAAAGATTTACTTTATGATGGCCTATGTGCATCTTTCTATAGGGCCTTCATTATAAAGCAGGAGCTGACAGTAAAAGCACCAACTTTTCAAACGCTAAATGACTGTGAAACAGGAATCTATGTGACTTTTGTGTACAATCGTTACACCATCAGTCTCTGTGTTAGTATCACAGGCACTGCTGTCTTCATTCGATCTTACATGATTGCTCTGGACACCTGTTACAAACTGAACCGTCCCGCTCTGTATATCTGCTTTCCGACTCCAGCCTAGTACAGATGTTTAAATGTTTCACCAGCCCCGCCCGGCCTGTGCCCAGCCAAATCCATTTCATCCTCTCTGCAAGCTCAGTTACAGACAGATAGATCCTTTCGTCCCCCAGAGAGGTGCCCTGCGCTTCAGTGTAACAGCGTGACAGACAAAAGCTTGGGGGGGATGCCCGTGGCCAGCCCCCAGCCTCATCTTCTATCCATAATTTTGCCTGCCTCTGCCATTGCAGATTACCTCCATGGAAATCAGTGGTGCTTGGCTGTGCTGGTGAGCTGCTGGCAGCAATGGTACCAGCATATGTAATGACACTGTCTGTCTCACAGTGACAGAAGAAGATAAACATAGTCGCCTCTGCAGCCACATGTGTGACAAACATGCCGCTATATCACCCTTTTTTTCCCTTTTCTTTTTTTTCATGTCTGGGGAATCATGAAGTTGGAGGTGAAAGATTATCGTGCTTCCATATAGAAGAAAACTTGACTCCACCATACGTGGACGTAATCCGCTCTTCTAAAGAGAAAAGGGCTTAGTGCAGATGAAAGGATTCCGAACGCGGGATTTTAAAAGGGCTATTAATGCCACCTTATGCACAGAAATGCACACAGGCACACACGGCCACGCGCACACACACAAAAAAGAATTTTAGTTTTTTTACACTTTAGATTTGACTTCACGTGTCGCAGCAAGTGTCTACAACATTTCTGGAACTATTTGTCCTCCAGCTTCTCCTCGTCTTTGTCTTATTTTTCCCCATTCCTGCTCCTACTGCCTTCATCTCCTCATTGTTTCCTTCTCATCCTTAATTACTTCTCCCTCCTCAATCCCATTGCCTCCTTCTTCTTCTCCTTGTCCTGCTTTGTCCTCTTTTACAGTAGCTTGTCCTCCACCCTCTTCTACTCATTTGCTTTTTCCTGCCCATCGATCATCCATCATTTTGCCCTTTTCACTTTCTTTTCCCTCTCATCTTTTGTTTTCTTTATCCTCTTTTGACTTACTGTTATTTTTTGCTCTCTCTATAGCTTCTTCACTTCCTCCTCCTCATCTCCTTGTTTCCTTCTGTTCTTGTTAGTTTTGTCCCTTTTTTTTTACATTACTTCCTGTCCTTTTCTAGTTATATTTTCCCTCTTTTTCTTTTTCTTATTGAATGGGGAAAAGGTGCATTTTTTTTTTGTGGTTCACAGCAATTATTGAAAATAATGCAGATTAAAAAAAAAACAAAAAGCATTTTTGTTAATGAGAGGATCTGCTGTCAGCAGATTCTTCCTATGTCTCCATCACTATGCTAACAATTAAACGTGACAGTATCATGTAATAAATACCAGCAGACACAGTTTACCTCAAATAATATTAAAGTGTCAGTCAGGTTTATGTAGCAATAACAGATAAACTAACGGTGAAACCTATACTATCATAATGCAGGAATGCTGATTAAATAACCACCCAGTGACACTTCCTACAGTCTGTTTGCTCATTTATTTTTAGAGGTCCCTGCAGTGTTGAACACACTGAAGCAATAATCCTGGCAGAGCGTGCGCTTTATAAATCACAGCACTGAAATGCCATAACAGATATTGCAGTTTTCCATATGTATAGTTGGGAGCGTGTTCTTCAAAATTAATAATTCACAAAATTAATATATTGTGGTGGTGCACTGTATATCCTTCCACTAGAGGATAAATCTTTTTAATGCACCACTATGATTCATGTGCTCATTGTGTTTTCCCACATGGGGTTGATTTAGTCAGGAGTTACGGGTCATCGAGGAGGGCAACTACTGTAAGTTTTGGAATGATGGGGTTATGAGAGAAGGCCGGCCTGATAAGACTGATGACTGACTTCCCAAGCTCTGTTTGTTATTAACGAACAGCTAACAACACAAATGCACATTGAGGGTGAAAACATACATCTTGATAGTCAGGAATTTCCCCGCGCACCTCCTCTAAATCGTTTCAGCATTCCTCATTCACCGGGTAGTTTATTGATATTGGGGGGGATATTTATTCTGTAGGCCGTAAACTGAGGCTGGCTATGGTAATGCACCATGTCTCCCTGTGAAAAACATCCTTTAGCAACACCAATCCTTTAGCAAGAATGATTTCAGAAAGGCTTCAGGAGAAAAAAAAAAGAAGCAGAAATGCAGAATCTGTCAGGTGCAAGAAGCAAACAGAACAGCGGTGTGTGGAAGCATAAAACACCTCCTGTGCATTAATTTCTCTTTAGTTGTGCATGTAGCCACTTGCTTATCGCAGGATGCAGAATGCGCCTTACATTCTTTTTGAAGAATGTCAGTTTTTCTTTTTGAAGCATAACATAATCCTTCTGAAGAGCAACTTTTTTTTGGATATACGTCCTCTCAGGGCTGGAACAGCTCACTGCTTCACTTACTGACCATAATGAAAGTTCAAACACAGACTGAATTCTCAAGCCTCAGTTGAACTGTTATTAAAGAAACTGTGGATCCTACAGTAAACATGATAGGTTTCATAAGTACCTTAAAAAACTCTGTTGGGTGAAGCTGAATGTTTACAGATTTATTTTTATATAGGTGTGAACCAGAGGTGCTAAGAGCATGCTCATTATTGTAAAAACAAGTGGAAGTTACCACTTGTACATGCACATACATTTACAGCTAACCATGGATGTCCAACAGTGAGTTCCTGTTGATCGTTATTATTGGTGATAAGATATAAGGCTCTATGTGAGTGAGTTCAGGAGCCTAGCTGAACAAGTACAGGTAAAGTAATTACAGGAAAGTGAATATTTGAAGACCAGGCTGGTAACCAATATCTGGAAATTCGCACATGCAGCCTCTATATTTAAGCCTGCTGTTCAGCTGCAATCTTAACCAGGTTGAGATTCAAATAGAACTGTAAAATGAAAGCAGTGCTCAATGCTCAAGGTAGTGCTGCAGCAGCATTATCACTCGCTCTGTTGGAAAGCAGTACAAAGCGATCCTGCCGGTGATCGTGTGTAGACTGCCCGAGGCAATCTGTGTGTGTTGTGTCTGAGGTTGTATAAGAAGAGGAGCGGGTGGGTAGTGTGGGTAATTTTAGCATGTGCAACTTCATCAAAATGAAATTTAATCAAAGAATAGATGACAACTTAACCTCCAAATAATGTTTTTCCAAAGCTATATACTATTTAACATTGCTTTTGTTTCTCTCCAGCAGTGTAGGATCTGTTTTATCACCATCCTCAGTTAGCTCCTTTTTTTTTCTCCCCTGGTGTGCATTGCATCGTGGACAAGAGAGTCCATCAACAGTGAACTTACAACTGTAGTAATAATTAGATTTTATTTATACAGTGCTCACAGGAACACGGAAATGAAGCATTCAAGTCATAAAAGTAATCGGCTGACAAATCCTAATAAAAGTTACAGACATTCTTAAGGAAATAAGACAGTTGAAAGGAAATTAAGACTTGAAAGGCTTTCCCATAAGAGGATTTTTTAAGATGTGACTTAAAATAACTCAGTGATTCAGTTTCTCTGATTTCTTCAGGCAGAGGAAATCAAGCCCTTGGGTCACTGACTGCAAGTGTTCTATCCCCTTTGGTTTTTAGCTTGGGCTCTGGACCAAATAAATAATATCTTATCAGGGATTTCAAAGTTCCTCTTGCATACAGTATGCAACTAAAAGGAAGTAAGGCCACATTTTTAAAGTAATCAATAAATTCCTAAAACCATTTCTAAAATATACTGAAAGCCAGGGTAAATATGGCTTCCATTAAAGACTCTTAGTAGTCAACACTGTCAAATACTACGGTGGGAGAAATAATTATTTAACCTCATGCTGAATTTGCAAGTTTAAATACTTACAAAAACATGAACAGTCTGTTTCTTCTATTTTAGTTTCATTTTAATGGGAAAAGACAGAATACAACCAGCAAATCACATTACACAAGTACACTTAGTCTACAAAAGGGAAATTCCTTTTTTGCACACACCTTGGAAGCTGAGGGCAGAACTGAGATTATGCTTTAATAACATTACTTACGCTCACTGACTCTGTAGCGTTAACAATGAACTTTTTTGGTTCACCTAATGCATACTGCACCAGACACCCAGGGCAACAATCCACCTTCAAATTTCATTCACACCTGGCCATTATCTTGTTTCCTGGAGGGAGGAAGGCCTAATTAGAAAGAGTATAGGGGTCCTTATGAAGTTCAGAAAGGTTGCAACAGTTTGCTTTGTAATCCCCCAGATCCAGAGGGTACATACTCTCAGGGATATGCCTTAATATCAAACCAATTTTTAAATGATTTACCTGCAAGGGAAGTAAACAATTTAGTATGGCTTTTATTGACTGGGAAAAAATTGCTTATTGTGCAAGAAGAATTGTAACTAGAGTAAACTCCATTAAAAATTATGTGCAGCAGGCATTTCTCCCCATATCACGTCCAATCTATTGTTATCATTGTTTTATATTCTCCGTGCCTGATAGTACCAATAAAAATTCAGACAAGAGAATCCATATTGCTGTGTAGCTATTATTAAAAAGCTGGATTACACTGTGGCATTTCACTGCAATTCCTCTTTCTCTATTTGTTTCTGTCTCTGAAATCAATTGTTAGTAATCATAGCAACAAGAAAGATGGTTGTCTCATCTTTCTGACCCTCCCTGTGTCTGACACACTTGGACACAAAACTCCAGGTCTCTATTGGCTCTCGCAACTGAACGGTGGAATTGCAACAGGAGATAGTGACCTTTTAATCCAAGTCTCTGTGTGTAGTGTGACACTAGCTTGCAGCAATAAAGCTCTTTTTCCATGATCTAACAGAAAATGTAGCAGCCATCTGAAAGAACAACCTCCAGCACAGGGTGTACTTTTCTCACAGAAACAGAAGCTATAAGAAAAATGATTGAAGCACTGAATTTTTACAATTTCCTGTTGCTCAGTAATGATAGCACGAGGTAAGAAATAGAGGTGTTTTTATTTACGCATTTATTTGTATCTGATTAGGCCAACAATAGCGGCTAAGGAATTTAAAATCAGTATTTGAGATGCATTTTATCTGCAAAGCTCTGGAAGTTTGGGCCAATAATCAATCAAAGAGACAACAGCTGCTTTTGCAATCACGCTAGCATCGGTTTCTTTCTGTAAAAACTACAGTATCCTCTGTGGCATTAAACTTTATCAAAGTACCATGTACGGTGAGTTTCAGGAATAGACTCAGACATTTAGACCACTGGGATGTATTTTAATATACATTTGCAAAAGACATGTAGCATAACATACAACGAAGTGTATTGCATGGTAATGTTGACCATTGAGTTGATATTTAGAAAGAAAAAAAGAATAAACTGAAAAATTAACAGATCTGATTCTGTACCAGCCACTTTATAGTTAAGGTTAGGACAATATCAAAGTTGCAGTCATCAAGTCGGCGAAAGTGTAGAAAAAGAGAATGAACTGACTGCAGTTCTTTTCTGTTTTGGTAATGGGAGGTTACAAACTTAGCATCTGAATTTTACATATATGCAGTTAGTTTCAAGAGTATTTGGGCATCAACAAACATAACAGCTGATTTTAAACAAAAAAATCAAAATGTAATGAATGCACTGAATTTTAGATTTGATTCAAGGGGTTTATCATTTTTATACACAGTCCTCCATTTTCTTTTTTTTTTTTTTTTTTTTTTTTTTTTTTAAATGACATCAGAAACAGCAGTATGCGACATTACGTGATGGCAGA
>NW_005187554.1:223413-225077 GCF_000239375.1 Pundamilia nyererei | reverse complement strand
AAGAGCTGAGGAGAGTCCCAGATGAGAGCTCGCCCAGCAGCCGCGGAGCAGAAGCCAGGGGGAGTTGCAGTGACGCGCCCGTGAGCTCCGCCGGCCCCCAGCTGTGCCTGAGTGACCCACCTCCACAGTCCTCCATTTTCAGTGGCTCAGCAGGAATTGGACAACTGACTGGCAAGCAGTTTCATTGTCAGCTGAGCGCTGCTCTCTTGTTAAGTAAATAAAAGATCTGGAGGTGATTCCAAATTTTGAACTTGAATTTGTTTGCTTTTCACTGAAACTCTCAATATAAAGAATATAGTGAGAGAAGCAATGATTAGGCTAAGAAAACAAAATAAAGGTTTTAGAGAAATAAAAACTTTGGGAATGGCCAAGTAAACAATCTGGTTCATTGTTAAAAAGACAGAATTCACTGACCATCTCAGCAATACCAAAAGGCCTGCAAGACAATGGAAAGAAGCTCAAGTGGATGATCACGGATCATGCCTTTCCTTTGTTAAAAATAAATAAATTCTAATATCTTGCCAATATAATACTGTCGTTGAAACATCACATATCATTGTCAGTTTTAAATCAAGAAACTCCTTCATGAATGGAAATGCAGTTTCCAAAAAGGTGCAAACTATTGGTTACACTCAAGTCCAAGAAAGCCACATCTGACAGAAAGCAAATAAAGAAGCACATTCGCTTCTGAAAAAAATTTGTTGGACAGCAAAAGAATAAAAATCAAGATGAACTACCAGAATGATGAGAAGAGAAAAAAAATGGAGGCAGAAATAAAGAACTGATGATTTGAAACATATCACATCGTCTGTGAAACAAGGTAGAAACACTGGCATGGAAACGTATGGCTGGCAATGGAGCCAGGCTCACTGTATGAAAGCTACAAGTCTGCACTTCAATCACATCTTGATTGTTTGATTTAAAATCCACTGAATTTGGAAATAAAGTACTTAACTGTGTGACCCAAATGTGTGTGTGTGTGTGTGTGTGTGTGTGTGTGTGTGTGTGTGTGTGATCTAGCCCAGAATACTCTGTAGGTTTTGAAAAGTTATGGTCAGTATTTACTATTGAGGTGTTAGTCTTGGAAGTGAAACACATAAACAGAGTTATTTGTACTACTGCTGTTATTGCCCACGGATTTATAGGTATTTCCCTTACAGAGCACTAAAATTGGGAGGAGTATATTTAAATGAATCATAAAAATTCAAATGTGATTTACAAAGGTTTGTAGCAGGCAATTTATTGCAAACTGTTCTGAATTTAATGCCAGAGAGAATAATGTCTGTGGCTGTGTTGATTTATTTATTATCCCTCCCCTGGAGATCCTAGCAACTTAGGTTGGTGCTCAACTATGGAGCCCCTCTGATAACATTGTCCAAAAAATAAATAAATTGTGGCCACAAAATACTACTTCGTACCCTCGAAATAGGTATAACGTGCGCACGAAATGCTAATTTGTGGGCACGAATTGGGTATAACTTGGAAACGAATTACGCATTTGTGGCAACGAAATAGATAACGTGCGCACATCATATTGATACAATTCCTGGACAGCTGCGTAGAGACATAAGCATAAGAGTAGGCTAAACCTATACACCATGGACAGAGACAGTATGATCAGTGTTGGGAAGGTTACTTTTAAAATGTATTCCATTACAGAATAC
>NW_005187554.1:204169-221723 GCF_000239375.1 Pundamilia nyererei | reverse complement strand
CCAGTGTATTCCATTTATTTCAACAAAGTAACTGTATTCTGAATACCACCTTTTTAAACGGTAACTGTAACGGAATACAGTTACTCATATTTTGTATTCTAAATACGTAACGGCGGTACATGTATTCCGTTACTCCCCAACACTGAGTATGATTGAGTTTTATTTTAGGCTGGGAATGAGCTACAAATGAATTTTGAAAAGCCTGCAATTCAAGGAACCAGTATTACGGAGAGACATTTAAACAGGATATTGAGAGCCCAGTTGCTTTACAGACATAAGCACGACCTGAACGCTGGGATAGATTTTATTGTCAACCAACTGCAAGGGCCTGGGAAGGATCACGGTTATCGGTCAAGTGTTTTGTGCCCACAAATTAGCATTTTGTGCGCACGTTACACCTATTTCGTGCCCTCGAAAAAGTATTTCGTGGGCACGTTATACAATTTGGAGGGCACAAAGTTGTATTTTGTGGCCACAATTTATTTATTTTTTGGATCATGTCATCAGAGGGGCTCCGTACTCAACACTGTTAGTGCTGTGACAAAACTTTGGCTCCATCATGTAACCCTTCACTCACTCCTTGTTTAGAGCCCCACATACTTCTGTTCCTCAGTAGTATGTGGTAGTTTGAGGAAACCAAATTGAATGTCGAGCTTTGAAGAGAACAAAACACAATTACAGATTACAAGAATCCAGCCAATTTCCTTTTTTACATCAAGCAATTGGTTTGATTGATTTCAGTCTTTCAGTTGTTTCTACAAAAAGATCATTTCAACCTGCGAGTCTTTTCTACGGAAGAGGATTAGGGCCACTGGGGGAAAAAAAGAATTCTAAGAAAGTCAGAATTCTGACTTTTTTCTCAGAATTCTTTGTTTTCCAGTGGCCCTAATCCTCTTCCGTACTTTTCTCAATAGTCCAGATATAATTTTATTACTTAAAAGTTTTCTCTCTCAGATGTGGTACATAGCAGACAGATATGAAGTGAGTTAGATTCATGTCTGAATTGTGCAACTGTGGCAACATTTTATTAAATAGCTGCACCCTCAAACACTCTACAGAAGGTAAATAGTGTTTTGTGATCTCGTCTGCATTTCATACATGTCAGCTGTTGCACACAGATTTCATGTTTCACTGGAACAGATTGCAATAATGCACCCCTCTCTGTTTGAATCCTGTGCTCCTCCTGAGCTGTCGGATTTATCCAAAGATCACACACATTTATCCAGCACAGTCCCCAAAACTTTCCAACAGAAGACTTTTGCCTTTTTATCAAAAACACATTCATCCTCCTTCCATTGCCTGTCATTGATTTGAATTGCCATGTCTTTTGTTTTCTTTCTTTCTTTTTCAGAAGAAACCCATACAGAAAGCCTGAGCATTGAATGTTTCATTTTGCTCATTCCCTTGTCGGTTCTGCTTGTTTTTGACCTGCTAATATTTGTGTTCCCCTTGGTCGAATCCTGGTCATTACTGAAATTGATGCATGTATATAAATTGGCACATTGTAGAACACTCTACTCTCAATTTTTTCAATTTTGATTTCATGCTGCTTTGCTCTGTCCCTAAGACTTCTGGGCTTCATGTTATTTGTTCCTTTGACTTTTATAGACAGGGACTTCCAATATTAAGTATCAAGTCTCCTGCAGTCACTTTCAGGTTTGGGATCATACCTCCAATTCTTATTTTATCACAGGGACCATATAGAGCCTTATATTCTTCTCATTCATTCTTTTTGATTTCACTGTCCGGTGCAAATAAAACCTCAACCTATCACAACTCCTGTCACTATGACTGGTCTGTTAGCTGTTAGCAGTGTTTGCCTATCTGAAACTTGAAATCCCACAGGATCTAAGACCCACTAGAACTTGTGATCCATACAAGGCACAGGTGTTGCTGACTACACCACACCAACCACTTTAGTATGCTTTTCAGTGTGAATTGTCTCTGTTTGCATGTTACATCATGCTGCAATGTGCTGGACTGTCCCAAGTCCTGTCTGCTGTGGTAGACTGCTGTCTCTATAGATTTGGTACATAGAATCTTTCTGTTTGTGCTTCTTCTATGAGGAATGCATAATATTAGAGGAATTTGCATAATATTAGAATTGATGTTTTCTATGTTTGCATGAAACAAATCTGGGTATTTTCAAATTCTGCCCTTTTTGCTTTTGGTAATTTGTGATGAATTCTTTGCAGATTGCCGGACATCTTGAACCGATAAACAAGAAAGTGTTTCTTACATTGTAATATTGTATCAGCCCCTTTCTGTAGATATTTTTCATTTTTGTTTACAAAATATATGTGTGTGCATACACGTATACACAACATATCGGTACAGTTGTGGCTATCATGCCCATAATAATCCATGGTGTCTTTATGTGATTCATCCCGTAATGCGGGCGATGACATTTTGGTCTTCTAGATGTACCAAACACATGTGAACTTAGTGACCCATGCAAGGGATAGAGCGGTAATGTCCACACTGTTGGTAAGCTTCCCCTTGAATTAGCTCATAACAGCACAGATAATGCAGTGTATGTAGGTCTAACCCTGAGGACCTGTCAGCCAGGTTACACTATCTCTGTGTGCGTAATGATGTGTGAGCTTCTGAGGTTTTCTGTTGGCAGAATGAAGATTCGCCCAACAAGAAGGAAAGCAATAAATTACTCTGGCAAGATTTTAGTTCTGCTTAAGTCAGGAGAAGTCACCACGGGGGAAACAGATTGTAGATTGTTTTGTGTGCAAAGAGGGAATGGGGGAGGTTGGTAGTGGCATTTAGATTAATGTGTCTGCTCGCTTTACAAAATGCTTTTTGAATTTGCAAGTGCAATGTAAGCTATCACGTAAGTGCGAGATACATTATATCAGTACAGTATGTATGGCTTTGGGATTAAGAGGTGATTTGCCAATTTTGTCATTGGATGGAAATGTTGTTCAGAAAGTATAGAGGTGAGCTCTTTGACTTTAACTGTGGCATGTAGGCAGCTGCTTATGATTAATGTCATTACACTGCACAGTGGTGGAAGAAAGCTCCTTGTGGCATCAGCCAGCAGCACAAAAGGGGAACTGCCATCTGCAAGAAAATGTAGTAAATAAATAAGAAGTGTGACTTTAAAACAAATGAAACACATTATATAACTTCTACAGCCACATCTCCTTCAACACCAGACATGCGTTATGCGAAGCAGTGGGGCAACAAAGTGTCACAGCCAATATTAAGAAATCAGCTAAGACTACTTTAGCTTGCTAAAATTCATAGACTGACAGAGGGATGTCGTGTCTGACATCCATCCTTACTGCATTTTACAGTTTTGTCAGAGATTTTAAGAGAAAATCAGATCTAAAGGACATACTTATATATTTATGTTGTAAATAACTGACTTAGCTGCAGGAAGCTTTATAACACTGAAAATGAAATGTAGCGCTATCATTGCTCTTGACTCTTCCGGAGAATATAAAACCAATTTACACGTTGCTATGTCTCCATATTATAGACGTGTTTTTCTGTCTATCTGAATTTGAGAGTGTGTTGCTCACCTTAAAGTGAACCTAAATCCAAGCAATGCCTCAGGTAAGACATTCAAAAAATGTTAACTACTCAAACAGTTGACCTTCTCATATTGTTATTCAGGGTTTCCGTTTGAGTAAAGGCTCTATGGATTCTGAAGGGATTTTGCATGAAGATCTGAGAATATAATGATTATGGAGCATTTACAGCAGCCATTGAGGGTAAAACTAATTGACTTTGGCTTAGACTGTGAAGTCTCTGAAGCATAGAGGGCCTCACACATCTCGGACAGGTGGTGCAGGCTGGTAACTGCCAATATGACAGAGCTCTGGAAACAATTTTAATGGAAATCTTCAATAGAATTTTTATCGCATATGTCCTAGACAGACAGACTGATCTAGTGATAAAGAGGATGAGATAAAAAAGAGGTGAAATGACCAAATTTTAATGTAATCAGCCCACCGAATGGCTTTTATCAGTTGATATCACTTGCATAGATATTGCCAGTAGGTGGCAGGCAGCTGGACTCTTGTTTCCTCATTTGTGAAAATAATTTTCCAACTATGATTAAGAAATACATTAACCAATCCTCTTTTGGACATTTTGGTGCCAAAACTGATTGGTTGGAGAAAGGTTGTGGTAGTCTTTCACACAATACTAGACATCCATCTATCCATTCATCCATTTTTCACTACTTGTCAGGGTCTGTATTGAAAGACTTTAAGAGAAACATACTTGTCTCTCAGACATTCTGCCCCAGGGACTCCTGAAAGTTAAAAAATGCCCAAAACACCGCAGAATTCCCAGTCAGCTTCAATAACTACCTCAACTGACTTCTTTCAAAGTGGATGAGTAGCGTCTTTGAGGTTAGCCACTCCTGAATGACCAATGAGCCCAGACACCCTTAGTAAATAAGACCCTTGCCTACTTGTGCCCTTGTATCCGCAGACTTGTTTTTCTATCTATAGCTAGTGGCCAGGGGTGAGAGTAGGAATGTAGATTGACCAGTAAATGTAGATTGTCTTTGCACACAGTCCCTTTTTACCTCAGAAGGCTGGTGCAGCATCTGCATTACTGTAGACACTACGCCAAGCCTTCCAACTCAATCCTTCCCTGGCTTGTGAACATGATCAGGAGATACTTTAAGTTTCCTCTTGCTTCCGTTAGTGAGAACATCTTAAAAGGTTTGAAGAAAACACTTTTCCGGAAAGCTATAGTCCTAAATACCAGAAAGGCCATCGAGACCATTAGAAGTGTCTGCCAGATCACGTTGATGACAAGGTTTCATTTCATTTTAATACGTCCTCATTTCATTTGCTTCATATTAGGTATACGATCTGAAAACTGAAGATATTCTCTCTTTTCTTCTTTGTTTGAGATGTTATTTTGTTTTTCAGTTCAGTTCCTTTTTTCAGTTCTCCTCTAAGTGTCCAAAACGTTATTATCTCACTCTTTTTTGCACCACCATTGACATGTATGCTCCGTGGGAGTAGATCAGCCTGTTCTCATCCCCGGGGCATCGATTAGTGCCATTTTGTTACAGCCTCTGCATACATGCACAATTTGTCCTTTGGCATGGGTGTCCTGACACACCGGGTTATAGGATTAGTCTGTCACTACCAACTCATCATTTTGTGCTGGGGTCAGTATCGTCATTTTACCCTGAAACCTTGGTATTTCCCCTTTTTTGGTGCAGAAAAAGTACAGAGTGAGTGAAGAAGATTAAAAAATTCTCTGTCGGGATGAAACAGTGGTTTATGTCTGTGAAGCAATACAGTTGACAACCAGTATTACTAGAGCTGATTCTAAAGAGCATCCTATGCATAACAGGGAGTTGCAGGAGGTATTAAACAAAGCTAACGAGGATGTGTTAGACTGTTGCTGAATTGATGAACTATCAAGCTCAACTTTTCACTCATTCTTTTACTTACTCTGCCCAGATAAAAAGACTAAGAAGTACTGAGAATTATTCAAAGTTGATGAAGGTCATTTATGAAGGCCAGTCACAACAATTTGTTGAACTTTCAAATCAATAGAACTCAATAAAGATCAAGTACTGCAATGAAGACATTCAGTTTTCCCTTGTTAACGTTTTTATAATGGTTTGTGCTTATATGCCTACAAGATGTCAGAACATTTACTTATCCCTATAAACAGTCTACAACAGGGAATAATAATTGCAAATTCTACTTACATAGCCCACAGGCATGATTGATACATCATTTGGCATCCAATATTACTTAACATCAAAGCAGTGACCTGAGTTCACCTCAGGTCTCTGTTTGCAGTGGTGAAGCTCTGAAATGAAATGTGGGCCTAATTACATTTTATCTGATGCCCCACAGCAGGCCTTGCCCTCTGAGAAATTAATATCTCAGTGTCCACTGCACCCAGTCTCAATTACATTTCTTTTCAAATGCATCAGCTGCCATCCTTCTTGTTAATGTGCAATGCGGGAATGAAAGTATACACAGTTCTCAATTATTCGCTATGCCCCAAAGACCAAGAGGAACTTGGCTACATGCATTTGTATTTGAAAATCACAAAAAAGAAAACTAACAAATAAAAACATCAGTCTCGTTTTGCTTTTTCCTATTATCTTGCTTAACTCTCAATGTGGATGGATATGAAACCTGATATTTATTCTGTATGTTCTGTTGTGAGGGGTTGAAGTGAAGTTTGTTTCCATAGCTGAGTTTTTACCCCCAATGCTGTGACTGTGTTACATATGTACTTTACTGCCTCTACCTCCCAAGTATGGGTTATCTGCTGAAGTTGGTTTTTGTGCAAGTGCAACTGCAAGCCAGAAATACAGCTAATAAAAGGGGGGAGGACTACAATGAATCACTGAACTGTCAGCGATGACCCAGGGTTGCTCCTGCATCCACAAGTGTGCAGCTAATGAGCATTACACCTTTGTAGTCATCTAAAACATTGTTTGTGTGATTGAAAGAGTGGCTCATTATGTGGGCAGGGCCGAGAAAAGCCATTCAGATAATACCCAGTAAAGTACATTAGAAATGCATGATATGCATATAAGCTTTTCATCTTTGCAAGTATGGGTTCATCAAGCAGCATGGTAAACAGGAAGTACTGGTGCACTTTGCACTGTTTTAAAAAGAGTCAGGAGTGAAAAACTGTATTGCATTATTTGTATTACTACTAGTAGAAAAAGGTCAGAGTGCTTTATATGTTACAAATAAACACAGAAAGCAGTTATTTGCAAATTGTATAAATCCTACATTTATTCAAAATGGTATAAAGACAAAGATATCAAAAACTCAAACTTTGCTAAAAATGTCACTTTTTTGAATCTTTTTGATTCGTCCTCTTCTTTTTATTCCAGAGGCTTAAGAGAAGAGAAGGTACTACTTCCCCGACTTTCAAATAGAATTCCAAATTCTGGCTAGACCACAGGGTGGTTTTCTTTTTGGTATTAGTCCATTTTAAATGAGCTTGGGCCCAGAGAAGGCCGTGGTGTTTCTCAATCTTGTTGTTTTTTCTTTTTTCTATTCACACAGACCTTTAACTTGTATTTGTAGAAGACGCTATGAACTGTGTTCACTGATAGTGATTTTTGAAAGTGCTCCGTAGCTCCTGTAGTGATTTTCATTGCAGAATTGTGTCTGTTTTTAAAGCAGTGCTGCCCAACGGCACAAAGATCATGACCATTCAGTATAGATTTTTAGCTGTGTCCCATGTGCAGAAGTTTCCAGAGGATTCTCTGAATCTTTAATTATAATATGAGCCATAGATGATGAAATTCAGGGAAAGAATCCCCTATTTTTTGAGAACTTTTACATTGAAAGTGCCAAAATGTTTAAATATTTGCCCACATAGTGTTTCAGAGTATAGGGACGCCCTCCTCCCTCCTCTCAACACAATCTCACTCTATCTGACGTGCAGGGCATTGTTGGAGCATACCATCTTGCCCTGCGAAGAAGAACAGCAGCCAATAAAAGTCTAATCAAGCAACCTCTAATGAGGAAACAGGAATTCTGGTCTTGTGCTTGACTTCTCTTTCTCTGTTGTTGCCATAAGTTAAATTAGGCAAATGATTTGTTTAAGAAAAATCATGGTTAGGAGTTAAACCACGCCCCTTAGGCCCTTTTAAACATATACTATAAGGTGCAAACCTTTTTTCCCATCTCACTTTGCATTTTTCTGTCTACTGAGCCCTCTCAGGTAACCCTGACTTTTGAAAAATGACACCAAAGGTGTACACAGTGCATTACAACAAACCTCTGTGGCGCTATTTTATCCAGCAAGATTAATGGCAATGTGGTAATAATGCAGATGTGATGTCCTCTGTGATGGATGGATTGGATAACTCAATCAAGTTTAACCAGTCTTGTAATGTAGTTTGATACATTACGTAAACGAATACAAGCCAATAGCTAAAGCCTTTGATAAAATCCATCCAAAAGTTAGAGAAGTTCAGCTGTAATTTCTGGTTTGATCTTTCATGGACTGAGCTGGCAAATCCTTCAAATACGCTAAGCTTCTGATGTAAATAACAGTGTTTGATGTAAGGACTTAATGTATATATTTTTTTTAAGGCTTAATTAGGTTGCACACATACTGTTGGTCAGCAGGACTGTGTGTCACAGCTTTTATGGCATGAATCCAAATCATTTTTCTGCCAACCACCACAGCAAGAACAATCTCTAGTATGACACTGCTGACCTCCCAGTGGCCATGATAACTTGGCAATGGATATGGGTATAGTATATTCACTTTCTTCTACTGGACATATAGGATATATGTGTCTGTGTGTGTGTGTGTTATATAAAGTGAAGACTGAATGCATAATGTGATGACTCAGACAACTGCAGGATTAGACTGAGACCTGCAAATTGTGTTTCCTAAACACTATTGGTTTAAATTTGACCTTTAATTTCCCCCCAAAATGCATGAAGCAGTTATTAAGTCTTAAAGATATAAATCAAAACAATCGCAGATGGTGTTTCAGAAGAGAGCAAACTAATACTGACCCTCACGCACATATCCATGTTTATTATGGGACGTATGGTGTGTTCCCGTTTTGTAAAAAGCTGGCTCAACAAGCCAGACATGATGTGTGGTGATACTGACAGACTCTGCTATAACAATGTGAAATAACAAACTGAAAAAAGGAGCCTTACATGTCTGGCCATGTCTACTGCTCTGAAATAACAACCACAGTACAAAACACATTGGGTTGTCCGAACAGCCTGTGCTCGTGTTTACGTGGTGGTGGTGAACGACAGCGAAAGTAGTAGCAGAATTGAAAGGATTAAAGAAATGCCTTGTACAATCTCTGGGACACTGCTTAATCTGTTCAAGTAAATACCTGACACTCAATTTTCACCAAGGCCTTCCAGATCTACTATGATGTCTGTTGTTAACACCATGGGTTAACTCCATCTGCTGAAGGACGTGCAAGGGTGATGAGGAGGCTATGGCCTCTTTGGTGTCCTTCACCTGCTGACCGGGGCTTCATGCTGCTCATGAAATGCATCAAATAAAGGACAAAGGCTGCGAAAAGTGCTGAAATCCACAAAGGCGACAGTACTTTCAATATCGATATAATGCACATCACAATGCATCATTTACCCTTTACCATGCGTACTTGTTCTTCATTAACAGAAAGAAGGAGGCAACAACTGCAAATAAGGTGATTTAAGAACACCTTGTGCTTAAATTTGTTTATTTATAATATCTGGTCACCACTCAGCCAGTTGCCCTTAATTACTTGTCAAAGCTTGAGGGGCTGCAAGTGTTTCTCTCTCTCATTTATTACACAGCAATCACAACTTCATACTCCCTCTGTGCTATTTCAAAGCACAATTCGCATGCATTCAGAGATGAAGAAAAGAAGGAATCTAAAAGGGTAGAAAATATCTTGAGTGGAAAGCTTATAGCATGACATAAAAACACTTCTTACTCACCCACTGTGCTCCTCCAGAGACTTTTAAATCCCACATTCAAACAGAGAAGCATAGCCACAAGCTTGGGGGAGGTGAATGGGAGGGGGGGGGTTAGCTTTATAAACTCAGGGTGCAGGAGCAATGCAAGCACGTATTACTCTTCACAGTTGCTGCATTTATCCTCTAATTCCTGATTATACTGCAGTGAGCTGCTAGGTGTGCTCAATTTACAACAGAATAGAAGACAGATTTCATCCTCCAGGGTTCAGCAGCTGAATGCATTTCTTCTTCTTCTTCTTCTTTTCTGTTTTTTAATTAGAGCTTAAAAGTTTAACGGTAAGTGCTTCAGCATTTGGGGCAGTCGTGGTTATTATCATGGGTAGAGTATTTTAATAACAGATCATTTAGCATTTTCACATGCAGGATCCTATTAAAAGGATATAAATACTTGTGTGTTTAGAGGAATACCTTTCGACCAAAGCAGCTGTTTAAATCGTAATACAATTATTCAGAGGCTTTGCATAGTTTCAAATGGCTAAACTTAATTAATAGTGAATGTGTGTTATAAGTTAACCCTTTAAGACCTACCATAGAACCAAGTCCGCCAGAGCTTATATTATATTTTTACATGTTGTAGTGCCATTTTTGGGAGCATTTCAAGTTGCTATACATCAATACAACCATTATAGCCCAGATTTTAATAATATGTATGCATTAAGTTCATAGTAATTACTATGAACTATGAATAAATTGCAAAAAAGTGCAATAAACTACAAAAGAATTGAAAATCATTTTTGTTTTTTTAACATTTATTTCTAGTTAGAGAAATTTAAGAGGCTTATCCCTCAAAACTGTAAATACAAAAAAGTTGCACAAAATAGTTTCCCACCACAGGAAATTTATTTTGAGTGTCTTCATAGTTTTGAAACAACATTTTTGAAATACACCAATTTTTATATACTGCAGGAAAAACAAAAAAAATATATTATAATGCAAATTTGCAAAAAAAACAGCATATGCATCAAAATAAACTATTTCCAGCAGTGCAATATGAGTCCTAAGCATCCCAGAAACGACACAGAAAGTCATAAAGTCAAACATAACTTTTAAAAACACCAGTATAGGCTCATGAGGCCCTGATGGTAAAAAACTACATTTCCGCGAAAATGACGTCACTTCCGGTTTCGGGCAGCTCATGGCGGACATGCGAAAGTTTGCGCTGACGTCTATTCCAACACAGGAAGTGTTATGAACAGCTGATCGGATCGGCGAAGTCTGTTTCTGGAATATTATGTTTTTGTTGCTGCAAGCGCTTTTTATGCAGTTTTTGCAAAGCTGTATGTGGAAGGAAACCGTGACCTAGGACAAGCTGATAGCACAAGATGTAAGTACAACTCCTCCGGTTTCATATGCAAAATATTTCTTTGCGCTAGTTTACAGGGTTGCAGATCTACCGGGATTTAAAAATAGTTACGCAAAACAGAGCGTGCCCGCTCCGATCGGTTTTAAAGGGTTAATGTTGATTTTTATTTTATATAAAATACAATTGCATTTCTTTAGTGTGTATGTTTACGTTATGTTTTAGTCTGGTATTTTTTTCACCTTGTAAGTTTTGTACCGTCTTAAAATTTTGGTGGTGGGCAGCTCCACAGTTAAGCTAAGGTATTTACAAGGTTAATGCACAGTCAATGGTATATTCAATAAGTCTGATTTGAGATCGATTTCTGATCTGCTGCGTTTGAAGTCTGACTTTTAAACATAACAGAAATGGGATTTTTGTGGTTATGAGAGCATAAAGCTCCCTTTAAAGTTTCCTTTTAAAACTGTTTTACCTCTAGTTCTCCTTCAACTATCAGACAAAAAGTTGTTCATAGAACCATTCATGATACTAAAGTTCTGCATTTTACCTTCAAAAAGTCTTATTTTTCTTCTGAGGAGTTTTATCACTTACAGTGCAAAGCAGCTTGCTCTTAAGCCCTCATTAGAAGAGCGTCTGGGATTTGGTCTGATAAACGGTGAAGAAGAACAATGGATAGAGGGACGGATGGGTGGGATGGTGCAGACAATAAGTTATGTTTTATTGGCAAGGACTAATTCTTCATTCCTCTATTAGAGGACGCGAGGGTAGATCAATAGGCTTCACCGGACTGCCCTGTTCTGGCATGTACTGACGTTATAGCAAAAGAGCAGGCAGAACAAATAGATCTTTTATCAGCGACAAGGCTCAGTGTGTTTACAAACGCATCCCTTATCTTTCAAACTCCCATCTGTCCTGGTGCCTGAATCCAATTATGTTCCTAATATTAACCCCTTTAGAGAATTAACCCCACGCAGCACTACTTTTTGAACAAATGAAAGTAGGCGAGGATTCTGCTGCCAGTGTTAAATGAGGAAATAAATAATGGATGCCGGCTTTGCCTCCCTCTCCCTCTGTGCACCACTGATCCTCCCCACCTGGAGGGCTTCTAAATAAGATCCTACACTGGCTGAGCACAACACAGCAGTTCATTGATCCCCACCCTGTGGTAAGGCCTCTCCCCTCAGGTGGTCATATGAAGGTTGAAGAGACAGGGCATTACAAAAAATCAAAAAAAAAAAAAAAATCTACACAGGAGCCAGACACAGAAATACAAAAGTAGTGCTGAATGACTCACCTGCCCTCCAGGAAGAGCGGCAAAGATCAAAAGAGTCAGCAACTTGGATGTACATGTACTGGTGTGTTGGGATGGTGGTGTAGTCCAAAGGAAATCAAATGTGGTATGCTCTCAAGAGCAGTCAAATTGCTGTTGGATCTATGCAATTAATATGGTCTGTTTGTTTAATGGGGTCCGGAGCAGATGGAGCAGCTTGTGGAAGAAGACTGTGGTGTTAAAACTGTAAACACACAGTCTGCAGAACACATGTACAGTCGACAGTGTGCAAGCAGTCACAAGACATCGCTGACCGGTTCCAATTGAGAGTGTATTTGGCAATGCTAAATCAAACTGTGGAAATATGTTTTGATATGTTTAGCTGTGCATGATGCAGTGAAATTGCAGGTTGAGAACAAGTGAAGCATATAAAATCAGACAGCAGCTCAAGGGAAAAGTACTCCATCTCCAATTCATCATTTCAGCTGCAAGGACTCCGGGCTACATTAGCTCTCTCCGAACGACGGAACAAAACCAGCAAGGGCAAAGGGTCGAAGGTCATCAACAAAAATAAATAAATATAGAACTCCTGAGGTTTATTATTTTCTTTTGTTAAACAGCACCCTATTCTGTTTACACTAGAAGGTACTGCTGGTCAATATTTCACACTTCATTTTTTCTTTATGTAGCACAGCAAATCTCAAAAGTGAGTGTGCTGGAAATACATTCAAAACTTTCCAAAGTAGATTCCACCAACTCTCTCCAGTGGCTTAATGGCATGAAAAATTTAACTACACTGTCCGATCACAGCCAGCCCACACAGTCAGTAAATACTGCAGTGTACCATCAACGATTTTGAGAGAACATTGAGAACAAAGTATTAGTTGTTTAGAAATATTTCAAGGACTGTCTGACTCTATATAAAAACATTGTGTGCATTGTACATATTGCATGCACATGTTCCATGTAATCTATGCAGCACATTATATTTTCACCCTGGTAGCACAGGCAGATTCTACAAGAAAATCCCACCAACCCCTTTTTATGTTACAGTGCTGCATGGGCAGGCAATTTTAGCTCATCTCTTACCTGACATTTCTTACAAGCTCTCAAATTGAGTCACTACTTTGCCTTCTTGCAAAAAGAATATGACAATATACTGAATACAATTACTTGGCAAATGCACAAGCTGACAGTGAAAATAAAAAACAATGCAGTGGTGAATTTGCAAATTACACTGAATTTGCAAACAAACATTCCATAGTGAAAGACCACCTCCTCACATTTAGTTACCTCTTGATGCATCCATTACATGATGTTTTCCATTTATTGTGTATCCCCTGGCCATTGTGACAGAGGCTGAACTGAATGCTTTCATAATCAACGACATTCACAAGAAGAAACAATCCTAATGAACCATGTATGGTTAACAGCTTCCCACGGTTGTGGGTGACAGTACTGAATAAAGAAAAAGGTCATGACAACAACTTTACTGACAAAGAAGTGGAGGTACTAATTAACAAAGCTAAAAAATCAAGCAGTTATTATTTGGCTTGTCAGGTGGGCTGTCACAAAGTGCTTAGGCTGTTATTTTGCTTTTAGCAGTATAATTTAAAAGGATAATATTTTATATGAAATGGATTCCTGAAAAGAAATAAATCAAAGCCAACTAAAGATGCAGAAAGTGCTGTGGATGTTGGAAAGGCCTCCACCTTACCTTTTAGGTGATGATACATAAAACTGCCAGAATAACTGATGAACCACCCCACAGTAGTATTTTCTGTATTGCATCTTAGACAATATTTTTAAAATGAGGCTTCTCCTGTCAACTGTTTCTCTTGTAGTTGTTTTTTGTTTTTGCCACAGATCTATTCCATTGTCTGAGATACCTGCTGATTACAGACACTGACACTGAAGTGTCTTCAGTGACAATAAGATGGAAAAAAAAATATTGTTTTCATCATATGTGTTGTTGTATAACAGAATGAAAGTGCAGAATGCTGCCTCTTACAAACAGACAAATCCAACCTTTTAGCAACCCTGTGGTGTATTACACATTGCTTTCTCTACTCCTGAAACTGTTTCTTTATCCAACACAATCATGTGCAGCACATAAAGTCCTTTCTGGAACATTGTAGTTTGTGTCCCCAGCTTTGAGTCTAAAGTCTCTTTTGTTACTTTGTTCACTTTTAGTATTTTTATAAACCAGTTTTGGATGTTATAGCTAATCATTTGGCTTCTGTCAGTTCATAGATACACTACCAGTCAGTTTTCTATATTTTCATGACTATTTATATTGTAGATTCTCACTGAAGGCATCAAAACTATGAATAAACACACATGGAATTATGTAGTAAACAAAAGTGTGAAATAACACATTTTCTTTTATTATTTTAGAACTTTTAAAATAGCCACTCTTTACTTTGATTACTGCTCTGCACACTCTCAGCACTCTCTCGATGAGCTTCGTGAGGTAATCACCTGAAATGGCACCAGCAAAGCACCCCCACACCATCACACCTCCTCCCCCATGCATCACAGTGGGAACCATGCATGTAGAGACCATCCATTCTTGGCCCAAACAAATCTCTTCTACTTGTTGCTTTTCCTTGGTAGTGGTTTCTTAGCAGCTATTTGACCATAAAGGCCTGATTCGCACAGTCTCCTCTGAACAGTTCAGGTAGAGATGTGTCTGCTACTGGAACTCTGTGAAGCATTTATCTGGGCTCTAATATAAAGTGCTGTTACTTTCTGAGGCTGGTGACTCGGATGAATTTATCCTCAGCAGCAGAGGTGACTCTTGGTTTTCCTTCATAGCACTTGATGTTTTTTTGCAACTGTACTTGAGGACACATTCAAAGTTTTTGCAATCTTTCAAACTGACTGACCTTCAGCTCTTAAAGTAATGATGGACTATCTTTTCTTTTTACTTAACTGATTGGTTTTTGACATAATATGAATTCTAACAGTTGTCAAATAGGGCTGTCAGTTGTGTACCAACCAGACTGCCGCACAACACAACTGATGGTCCCGACCCCGTTAAGAAGACAAGAAATTTCACAAATGAACCCTGACAAGGTACACCTGTGAAAACGATTTCAGGTGACTACATCAGCTCATTGAGAGAAGGCCAAGAATTTGAAGTACTGTCGACAAAGCAAAGTGTGGCTACACTGAGGAATATAAATATAAAACTTATTTAGAGTTATTTATCTCTTTTTCTTTGCTACATAATTCCATATGTGTTCATTCATAGTTAGTTTTGATGCCTTTAGTGAGAATCTACAATGTAAATATTCATGAAAATAAAGAAAAAACATTAAATGATAAGGTGTGTCCAAACTTTTGACTGGTACTTTATATCAAAGATCAACTTTTAGCTTTGACACACAGGTCCCAGACCTAAATTTTGAATTTAAGTTTCATTATGCAGCTTTCTTAAAGTTTATTTTGTTTTACCTGGTGTTTACTTTCTTTTGCACATGTTGTTTAGTTTGGTCAAGCAAGAAAATTGGCCACTTGGTTTGATTTGGCCAGAGGTGAAGGGAGCAGTCAGAGTGAAGCAGGAGTCTTATCAGGCTTGGTTAGCCAGTGGAACTGTGGAGCGGAGCGCGGCTCTGGTACTGACAGATGCAAAAACTTGATTGTGGATGGAGTTCAGTGAGATCATGGAACAAGGCTCAGCCTCAAAGCAATTCTGACAAATCATCAGATAACTCTGGGAAGCTGCCCTCTACTCACACTCAGTGTTATACAGTGGTAGTTGGATGCTGCTGACCGCAACTAAGGATAGAGTCAGGCAGTGGATCTCCTCATCTCCTCAATCCCACTGTCATGCCTACAGCGATGGAAGCGGCAGGATTGAGAATCAGCACCTCCAAGTCTAAGACATCGTTCTCACATCGAAAAAGTGGAGTGCCCACTCCTGGTCTGGGATGAGTCGAAGCCCCAAGCAGAGGAACGTAAGTATCACAGGGTTTTGTTCACGAGTGAGTGCCAGATGGGTTCAGTGTGGATAGAGGAGTACATCATAGATGTAGTTCCTTCTTGTTTGCAGTGGTGATAAAATATTGATAGGCAGGAGTCTTTCGTGGAGTATGATGTTTTGTTGCATTGAAGAGACAAGGAATTCAAGGCAGTATAAGCACGACAGAATGAAAGGGAGGCAAGTATAACGGATACAAGGAGAAGAGGTAATGACATTGGATACGTTTGAAAACCTGATGTGAACCATCTAAAGCAATGGACAGTCCACAAGATTGATGAAGAAGAGAGTGCAGGCAGGATGGAGTAGTTGGACATGAGTGTCAGGGATGATATGGGACAGAAGGAAGAATTAAAGAGAAGGTTTACAAGAGGACGCTGAGACCTGCTATGGTTGTTTGGAGACTGTGGCACTGACAAAAAAAACAGGAGGTGGTGTTGGTAGAGTTGAAGGTGGTAAGAATTCTGTTTGGAGTAAACAAGAGGGATTGGTGTCAAAATAAGTACATTAGAGGGACAGCTCAGGTTGAATGGTCTGGAGACAAAGACTGAGATGGTTTGGACATGCGGAGAGTAGACAGTGGATATGCTGGACCAAGGATCTTGCGGGAGGAGCTGTTGGGCAGGTAGAAAAAAGACCACAGAGAAGATTTATGGGTGCAGTGAAGGCTGGTGTGACGAAGGTGGATGCTAGGAATAGGGCGAGGTGGAGGCAGATCCACTGTGGTGATCCTTTAAGGGAGCAGCTGAAAGAAGAAGAAAACCTGCAAGCCAATACAGCTGCAGAACTCAACATAATAGTCAGTTTTAGCTATATCGATATCAATCACTATGAAATTACACACAGAGGTAAAAGCACAATAGACTGCAAACCCTCTTAACAATATGACCAATATGTGCAAACTTAATTTAAATGGGTTTAATTTTAGTAATGCAAAACTTTTATAATGAGTTGTTTTTCTCATCACTTAACACCCTAGCGTGATCAATGGCATCTTAATGGCTCTAATGAAAAGCCATTTTCAAAATTGACACTACTCAGTGCTGTAAACGAGGAATTATTTTGTCCACTTTTAACTCCTCTTTGTTTGCTGGCCCTGAGAGGTTGAATACAGAAACCAAAATATCTTAGACAGCACAGAGATGTGCTCTAAAGAAGTAGAGGGCTCTTCATTATTATACGGTAATGTGTGTTTTAATTACATGAATCATATAATAATGTACATGCATGTTTAATATTACCTATTTACCGTTAGCTTGTCACTTCCACAGCTATTCCTCACATTATTGCCTTCCCAAAAACAATTCAGTAGTTGGATGCTGCTGACCGCTTTTTTCCCCCTGTTTTGACTGTATTTTATTAAAATTTTGTTGTTTTTTTCTATTTGATTTTTTTTTAAGTTGGAGTGCATTTCACCAGTCACTGTCGCAGTATGCAGAAATAGGCTGTATATATTGTGAATCACCAAATGCAGACTAAGAAATGTGGAACCAAACTTGAATTAACTAAAAGCAAGGCATTTA
>NW_005187554.1:196077-197631 GCF_000239375.1 Pundamilia nyererei | reverse complement strand
TGCAGATTACTTGTATTTGCTTAATTGTTTACTAAATGTTTGAGGTGTGAAATAAACCGCAGTGGAGCAAAATATGGGTGTGTGTGGTTGGAGGATGCGTTCGTGCGTGCATGTGTGCGCGCGCGAGGGGCGGGGGCGCGAACATTTTTCTGTAAAACAAAGGGGGGCCCAGCGAAAAAAGTTTGGGGACCACTAGCGTAGCGCATGCTCATATCCTCAGCAGTGAGAAACTATGGTACATCTCTATGGGCCCTTTTATTCTCACATAAATAGAGTCTGGAATCTTTACATTTCAAGGAGAATATCTGTCCTTTAAAAGAAGATGAAATTACAGGTTTTTGATAGACCTTTAAACAACCAGCTGTGGTAGCAGAGAGTCAATGACAGGTAGTTGTTGATGTTCTGGAGCACACTCAGGCCTACAGCCACAGCTGGAGAGAGGCATGCAGTATATTCATCAAAACACACCCACACACATTCACTTACTCACACACACCATTACCTCTATACCCTCCCAGCAACGATTGGGTTGCATAGGCTCGAACTCTAAGTTAATGTGCTTTCATTTATCACTCTGAATTAGATTTCATGTTGCTACTTAATAATTTAAATCCCCTGGAAAGCACTCTAGGCTTTCACTTTTGTTTCAAGGAATGCTAGGAAAAGATGACTAAAGGGTAACCAGGATCGTCAAAGCTCACACAAGCGCCTTTTTGACTCCTGCCTCTCAATGTTTACCAGTCTTTAAGCAAAATGAACACAGACAATGCCTGGAGTTGCCTTTTTCTCATTATATAAAACCAGTGCTTTCACTGGCTTTTTGCAGTCACTTTTCTAAAAAACCCGGCCTGTATCTGAAGCCGTAGGTAAGGTTGGAGTCTGATTTCTTTACTTTTAGATCCATGTAAAGAGAGGAGACCATTTAAAGGGGGCACGGATGCTTTTCCGCGTCAGCAACAACATCAACAAGTTTCCTGCACGTGAGTCAACTTGTCAGTCCGATTCACATGATAGCTGATAAAACCTAAACGCTGGTGAAAAGCCAAAAACTCATCGTTGTGTGTTTGCGTGTGTGTAGATGTTGTTACCATTCTGACGGCAGCAGTAATCTAATGTCACCGCGCCGGATTGAAGAACTCGGCCTTCAGCTTCGCTGCCATGTTGATGAGACCAGAGTACCGAAATGACATCGACCCAAAGTACAGGAAGAAGATTGAGGCGATGGTTCAAGTGAGTCCGTGTGATCCTTACCCTCTTCATTCATCCTCTGCTTTATCATCTCCTCTTGCCCATTCTGCCCCTGACTCCTCATTTTAATTCCCATCTGCACCTTAGTCGCCCGGATAAGTCGGAGCTGGAGGAGGAAACTACTCCGTGTCCCTTCTGTGGCTTCCAGCTGCCTCAGAATGAACTGCTGTGTATCTCCTGCAAGAACAACCTGCTTTACTGCATCGCCACGGTACACAGGATGGCTCACCTCCTGAGAGTGAAGCCATCTACACTGTCAGCTAGGGCTGGGCTATATCATACCGTTCACGGTAATACCGGTGTAAT
>NW_005187554.1:194508-195470 GCF_000239375.1 Pundamilia nyererei | reverse complement strand
TCGCAAATTTTCAAATGTATATTGTGATAAATGTTTTTGGTTATATCGCCCTGCTCTACTGTTAGCATTTCATTGATGTTTAACAGTCTGATTCATATGGGACAGACTCAGTTCATTTGCCAACACAAGCGGCGTTTTATTTCCAGTTTTGATGCGTTCATAAAAATCTAAAGTGCCTTTTTAAATTGTTTATGTTATGATCTAACAAATTGAAATTTAAGACGATCCATAACAAATGGTGTGTAATATAAAGTTTTTACAGATTTCCTTGATCTTCGCCTGATTCTCACCCAAATTAAATGAGCTCGAGCTGTTGTTGGCATCTACATTGCGTTTGCAGAACAGGACATAAAACCATTGAATGGTCACTTTGAGTTTCTGTCACATAAACTAGGATAACAGTTTTCAATGCCCTTTTTATAACAACTTTTTTTTATCTTTGCACACAAACAGGAAAAACCCATTTTACCACTTCACCATGTCTTTGTGCTAAATAATGTTAAAAGTCCCCTGGCTGTATTCTTTCTCACTACAGAGAGGTAGAATCAACAAGTGTAATTAATAGAAATTTTAAATGTTCACGTGTAAACTGAACTTTGTTCCAGGTTCCTGGAGAGGGAGACATCGTGTCCCATGTGCTCTGAGAGTCTGAGTGCCAGTCAGGTGAAAAAGATCTCTGACTGTTCAAAATATCTGCAAACCAACGAACCCGATGAAACCCAATGACAACAGACGAAAGTACACCAGATATCAACCAGAGGATGTGTTTGTGTGTATACATAAATATATAAAATATAGTGTATTTAAATATGTCCAAATTTCCAAATTTTTTTTATACTTTCTTTTTTTTAACCCTGACGGCATAGGGTAGTATAGTATTTATTTATTGTCATTGTCAAGAACAATGAAATTGCGTTTGGGGCTTCCATACAACCCAAAAAAAGAAGAAAATAATAAATACC
>NW_005187554.1:180348-192159 GCF_000239375.1 Pundamilia nyererei | reverse complement strand
GCCGCAATAAAGACACTGTCCGGGTGTGCTACCAGGCTGTTATTGATGCTGCTGCTCAATTGTGCTAACGCTAGCTTAGCATTAGCATCTGGTGGAATGTAAACAGCGCAGATGTAAACGGCAGAAAATTCCCGAGGGAGATAGAATGGACGGCACTTTAACACCAACAGTTCTACCTCTGTACTGCACAGGGGCAGCGAGGGTTGGCAGCGAGGGTTGGCATCCCGAGTTGCATCTTAGTTGCACTCGCAGTAGCACAGGAACAGAGCAGGAGGGATAGAGACAGAAAGAGAGCCAGGGACAACAACGTCACATTAGAAAGGTATAGTAATCATCCACAACTATTTTCAGTTGCAGATGATAAAGGATTCAGAAAGTTTATTCATGCAGGTCCATATGACAGAGAATATGTATCTTCTTTTTGCTTTCATATTTTAATTTATATTTAATTATATGTTTTGTGTTGTAGTTTGCAGTGTTTTGTGTTGTTTCACTTTACATTTGTTTAAAAGGGAAAAGCTGAAAATTTAAATATTTAAAAGTTGAAATGTGAACAGTTGGTTTTTGTATTATATGATTTATTTATTACATTTTATGTGGAGTGAATAAATAAAAGTATATTTACGGTGGCTCCTAGAGACAAAGCACGTACAAACTCCAAAACATGTAAAAACTCAAAACACGTACAAAAGACAACAGAAGTGCTCCAGAATGCTAGGTGCAGCCTTGAGCTTTTGTTACCTAGTGGCTACACAAGCCAGGAAGCAGTGTTGCCAACTCCTCAGTAAGGAAAATCGCTATTGGCTGTCCTAAAAGTCGCTAGAAGTCGCTAAATGACATCATCGCCTAATTTGCATAATTGGTCATGCTAATCTAATTGTAACCTATGTTGTTTGAGAGAGAAATAACAATGTGGAAGAGACATAAAGTGAGTAAAAAACGTCCTAAATGCATTTAGAGTTTATTTAGAACTACAAGGTCTGTGGGCAAGGTCTGTCATCTCGGTTGTGGGCAAAAGACCTGCAACTGACAAATAAAGGCTATCTCATCTCATCTCATCATCTCAAATTAAATTTCTTTTAGCAATTATTGTTTTTTCTTAATGTCACAATTCCAACCCTGCTCCTTTACCCGGGCTTGGACCGGCAAGTGACCCGAAATAGGCACTCTGGTGGAGTTACTTTGTGTGTGTGTGTTTATAAGTAGTTGTAAACCTTGTGATCCACAAAACAGCATAAGAGTAAAAGAGTAAAAGAAGAACTGACTGCGTTACAGCACCCGCTGCTCGTTGAGAGTAAAAGCGATACGCGCTTTCACGTCTTTTTTTAAGGGGTCTGAAAACTCGCTAAATATAGCGACAAAGTCGCTAAGTTGGCAACACTGCCAGGAAGTACCAACATCTGGATTTGGTGTGTGGTAGTAAAAGGTAAACGAACATATTTTTTTAAAATTTTTTGAATATATATGCTTGTGTATAAGTACACAAACAATACACATATGCTTTCAATTGTGTAATTTAAGTGATCTAGGTTGCGCTGTTTTGGAAGTTCAGTTAACTCTAGAAATGTGTTTTGGAGTTATTGTTAATAATAAATTACCGTAATTGTCGGGCTATAAGCCGCTACTTTTTGCACAAGCTTTGAACCCTGCGGCTTTTAGTCAGGTGCGGCTTTTCTATGGATTGTCCATAATTTTTGTGATATCGTAAGACGATTTGTTTTGTTTGTTCCGCTGTTGTACGGCACTACGTTGCCTGGCGGAAGGGCATGTGATCAGACACACAGTATCGGGGTTCAAGAGTGGTATGTTGGTCACATGTCCATCCGCCAGGCAACATAGTGCCGTACAAGTAGCGCGAAAAACAAACTTCAAAGTAGCGCTACGTGTTCAGCGGGAGGCGTGGATGATGAGCGGCAATAAACTTGCGAAAAGCAAGTTAGGCTCAACTCCACCGGTGGATTCTGACAGCGTGGAAAAGTGTGAAAACATCCACGATCACCAACGGATTTCGAAGGGCTGGACTGCTGCATGATGGAGAGGAGGACACCGCCACGGCCCTTCTGAGGGTGTTCGACTCTGACAACGAGGATTTGTTTGGTTTTGAAATTGACAATGAAGGAAAGAAGCTGAGAGTGGATGATGAAGCCATCCTGAGCCTGTTCGTTTTCGACACTGGAGAAGAGGACTTTGGTGGTTTTAGTGCGCAGGAAGAAGAGAAAGATGGTGGTGAATGACTGACTTTTATTCTTGTTAAAGCCGTGTCACTGCACGTGAGCCTAAAAGGTAGGCTGAATCTATTTTTCTGGTGTGCTGTAGGTTACTGTTATGTACTACATTTGTTACTCATTTATGAAGCACAGTACATGTTTCGTACTTGTAATTACCGGTACTTGTACATATACCTAAAAAGTTATGCAAATATGTACCCATAACTTGTTTTTCAAAATATTAATAAAAGGTGTGTGTCTCCAAACAGCCATCTCTTTCCTGACAATTCGCTTTGTGCATATTCTCTTACATATGATAAGTCAACATTGAAACACCTGCGGCTTTTAGTCAGGTGCGGCTAATGTATGTACAAAACAGGATTTTCCCCTGATTTTAGCTTGTGCGGCTAATATTCAGGTGTGCTTTGTAGTCCGGGAAATTCGGTAATTAAAGCAACAAAACAACCTGAAGAGCCGTTTGGCAGCCGAAAGAGCCAGCTCTTTTTAGTGAGCCGAGCCAAAAGAGCCGGTTCTCTAAAAGGAGCCGGAAATCCCATCACTATCGCAAACCACGTCTCAGCTTTTGTGGAGGTAAAATACGTTCACACATGACTCCGATTACGCTCAGCCATTGTTGTGAGTGCGCACGCCAAGGGGCTGCGAGACAGACAGCCGTATTTCGCACATGACTATGAAAGGCGGAAGAGGAAGTAGTTCCTTTGAATGTAGACAATCCGAATGTTATAGTTTCTTTCCACTGTGTTCCTGTTAATGATAAACTACAAATTTACCCTAAATTACTAGAATATCGATATTTTAATGTGAGAATCGATTCTAGAACATAAATGACTGGTATCGGAGGAATCGATATTTCAGGATCGATCCGCACATCACTAAAAGGCACGTTTACTACAACAAGGTATTGATCAGGATCCTAAAATCATCAAGAACTGAACCATAGCAGTTTTCTCCTACATGTGTAAATTTCTCTGACACAAAGATTAAGTCAGTTTAGCTTTTTAAGGGGACGATATCCCTGAGAGCAAGGTTCTCTTTCAAGGAGCACTCACCACATATTTTCACATACACAAAACTTGGAAGCTATCAATTACAAATAGTCTTATCTATTTTCCATTGACCATATGGGGGTTAAAACCCATGCTTAAGGCCACAGAACTGATGGACTAATGCTAGTTCCACTTACATGCTCTAAAGAACGTACGTACCTGGGCCCGCCTACTACGCTTGCAAAGGTAAAATGATTGGCTAGAATCCAAAGTGTATGACATCTCAGTAAAAACAAGCACCGAAATGAAGCACTGACATGTGCGCTTCTTTTCGGTCTGGTTAACACCGTTTTATGACAGAACCGGTACCCATCCGTAGTGTTTATTCAGTTTTACTCATTGCTATGTCCATATTGAAAGGGTGGATATATACTTTACCTAATTATCAAAGCCATTTATTCAATGAAAAGGTTAATTGAAGGAAAACAGATTTAAGGTCTAATGCAGGTTTGGCATTTTAGCAGTTCCTGGCATACCTGTGAAGATTAAATTTTTTTCAGGCATATTTTCATAGTTGTTATGATGCCAACATTCCTATGATGATGTTTCTCTGCGAAAATTCACTCACTTTCTCGAAAGAGCAACATATTTTCTAAATAAAGTTGGTAAAAGGTTGCTAGATAGATATCATGAGTTACTCTTTATTATTAAGCACAGGAACCATTCTGTCATGCTAAGATGAGTGCTTTGAAATAATAAATTACAAAATGCAAATAAGAAGAAGATTAGTCTGTGTTTATGGATGGCATTTAACTTTAATTGGTTCATTATTTCTGGAAATTGCATTTTTAAACTCTCCTGATTGCCACAGCTGTGCTTGGTGGCGTGTCTGGGGAATGAAGGCTACAGGTCGAGTGTCCTTCTCTGGAAAACAGGATCCTGTGAGAATGAAGTTGGATGATCTACCTCTTAATGTGTTAACCAATTTGTCTTTGGAGAGGGTGCAGAATAATACCAGGGGTTCAATTTAAATTCTTGTTAATCTGTGGTTATGGATAAAATTCACAAAGTTTGAAAAAACAGTAACTTTCAGTCAGTGTAATTTTGCTTGTGTGCTCCTCTTTTTCTCAGGTCAAGTTGCCCTTATGTTGAATATCCTGAAACATAACCACAGGTCTTGTAAAGAATAAACCCTGCCTAAAATAAATCCCTTGTACAAAGCTTTTCTGTTTTTGTTTACCCACCATTTTCCTCTCCTGTTGTTGTGACTTGTCTGAAGAGAAGCCTCTAACCTTGTAGTCAGAGATTTATGCTGTGCTTCCAGAGGGGGAATTGAGCTCTTGTGGACATTGTAAATGTTTTGTATAAAACTTTATGTTCATCCCTGTATTTTTCAAAATTTATTCCAAATTTCTAAGTCCATTACTGTAAAATAGAGACTTTTAAAATTGGATTATTCTTTTTGATACACCCTGTACATGTATATATTATCATACACATGTTGAGTTATGGGGTGTTACTGAAACTAAAAGTGAAAGTACTTATACTGCAGAAAATGCCACTGTATTACCATTAATATTTAAATTTGAAGGTTAAACTCATTTTAATATAAAAATAATAATAATAATATAAAAAAATATGTTTGTATTGTGACTGTACTATGAGGACTAAAAACTATACTCAAGGTGTAGGCCTGCTCATTAAACAGGCATACACCTTGATTTAAAAAGTACAATATATTAAAATTTATTAACTTAACATTAAAAAGAAAAAAATCCAAGAAGAATTAGAAGTCTTAATCACAGTCTGGCATGGTTAACTCTGAAAATCTACAGACTGACTACAAATATTAATTCTAAATCAAGGAGGTGTGATTTCTTATTTGTGCAAATCTAAAAATGTCTTGAGGAGGCAGCACCTGTCACACACAAAATGATAAATCATAGTCTAATTAGCTTGTATCGCTCTGTTTTCATGCGTATCTGTGCATGCGTGTAATACCACACTGATCACAGCTGATTGCAGAATGTTGAAAGGGGTCCTTTCCTAGCAAACTTGTGTCTTGAATGTCCTGTCAGAGAGCTCTGGCAAAGCAGCTGCCTCTCAGCTCGCCAAGCTCCGGCCTCTGTTAATGAGACATGCCCATGGCCATCAAAATGACAGATTTTTAGATTTCAAAGCTTCAAATCAAGCTACTTTCAAAGACAATGACCAACAAGATGGCAGTATTTAACAGGATGCTAAAACAGGCATTATGAGAACAGAATGCATTTTTAAGACATTACGACGGTGATCACTTTCCTTTTAGTATTTTTTAATTTAAGTGTATTTTCAGATTTCACTGAGCAAGCACTGCTTGTCTTGCTTGTACTTCTTGATGGTCAATTAAAAAAGATCACCAAAATACTGCTTTCAAGTATTTGGGCCATTTACACATAGAGCATCTTCTTTCGGCTGCTTCCTTTTTTCAAATCTTGTGGTTTGTTTTAAAGGCTCAGTTTTAGTATTAAAGGATGAAGTATTTAGTTTTTTGTTTTATTTGAGAGAAAAGGCAGAATGGCAAATAATCAGCATCGTGTTAAACAAGCCGCATCAGGACACTAACTGAATGCATCACAGTCTTCATGGATCATTTTTCCAATTCAGTGACTCCAATTACTTAAGGAGAAAGCCTGGCAGAAATCTACTGTTTACTAACACCTGTGCTGGCATCCAACTATCAACTGAATAAAGGCTTACCAGGGTCAGGCTGAACCCCGCTGCAGCAACAACAAAACTTTTTTGCTCTTGTCTAGTGGGAATCTATTGTTACTGTACAACTGGCCATCGGAGGACTTTTTCATACTTCTGCACTAACTATATTTTTCAGCCTTTGCTGAATAAGAGAATTTACATCCTCCCATCTAATTGTCTTGTGCTTTTCCATATCAGCTGGCATAGGGTAAGAGGCAAGACACCCTGGGCAGGTCACCAGTCGGTCACTGGGCTAAGACAGAGAGGCAATTCAGAATCATCAATTAACCTAATCCCACTAAACCCATGTCTTTGGACTGTTGCAGGAAGCCAGTGCACCCAGAGAGAATGCATGCAGACATGGGGAGAACATGCAAACTCCACATAGAAAGGCCTCGGCTAGGTGGTGGATTCAACCCCTAGGACATGCTTGCTTTGACACTGCTAACCACTGTGCTTGCCCTTATTTTTAATTAATTTTTTTTTTTTTTGGATATCCTTGTTTTTAGTTTAACGGTACAACAGAGTCCAAAGTCATAAGGGTCTGACCAAGGTTAACTCAAACAGCAAAGGCTATGAGTTGGATTTGAACAGAGATGGCACTCTTCAAGTTCAATAACCTTAAGTAAACACTACAAGCTTAGTGGTATTTTGGAGGATGAAAAAAAATGCATATCACACATTGTTTTAGATGTGCATATCAAACAGCCCTCCTGGGATAATTTGCTGTCATCAGCAACAAGGGCAAAATGAACTCTCGAATGCTGCTGTGAAACAGCATCTGTCCCTCGACGTGCAGTATAGAGTCACTGCTGCCTGTGAAATGTCAGCATGCCCTCATAGATGACTGGTTTTCATCAGGATAAGGCTTGATCCAGAGATAAAGTGCCTCTCCTTATCAGCCATGACAGTTCTTGCTTGTTCTATCAAACACAAAGTGTAGGCACATGCCGCGGTGTTCACAGGACTCCCCGCTGGCATCAATAGCAACAGGATTTTCGAACGGGATTTTACTGGTCTCAGGCTTGTGAGCAACGATCTCTGATGCAAAGCCGTCTTATCTGACAACCGTGCAGTGTATACGGTGGTGTATCCGTATTTTTTTTTAACCAAGTATATGTTTTTGTGCACATATATTTGTGAATACAGGGTGTGTTCATCACTGTGGATGACTGCACAGGCACTAGTTATCTCAAATCAAGAGCATGAGGGCATTAGAGTACCCTTCACTACACCAGCCCTCCCATGTTACTTTTCCCTTCCATTCATCCATCCTTCCACCCATCCATCTAACCACCACAAGCACTCCATCACTCTCCTCCTCCCTTTATCCTTCATCCACAGCATAGAGCTCAGACTCCTGGGAAGATTATGTCTGCCTGTCAGGCTCTCTGGTATGATAGGTTAGAGCAGAGATTTTATTTTTTCATCCCTCCTGCACACATGAAAGCTGTCATGATTGGCGCTCATCTCGAATTGTGATTGTTGTGCTGCGTGCACATTTTTGTGGGGGACTCTCTTCTTAGATTTTCATACAGAGGGAAAGCTCTGCTGACAGCCAAGAACGACAAAGGTGCGGCAAAGCAGTCAACTTCTCTTTATCGGTAAACGCAGGCATTCTCTTGTCTCCGAAGCATCTCCTCCTGGGAGTCGTTTTGTATTGCTGAGTCATAATGCAAAACTGAGATCTGTTGCTCTAGGAATGGCAGGAAAACAGAACGTCTGTTTTAAATGAATTGATTTAGTTTATATTGACTGAATTTGTGCAGGAGGATTCACGTAATGAGAGGCCGAGGCAAGATTTGAACCAAGGCCAAAGGTGGGAACGAGTAATTGCACAAGTTTAAATTCCTGCTATTACTGCATACATTTTAAGAGACTGCTCTTTCTTCATTACTGTGGTGCTGCAGACTTCAAAGCTATCCTATTACGTTTTTTCTTCTTTTTTTCTAATAGCCAACTTCCATTTTAATTTTTAGCCGAATGGAGTGACTTCATTAATGCTGTCTAATGAACAAAGGCAATGCAATTCCAAGTCTGCAAAGTCCCAATTAAGATAATATCTGGATTGTGCTGTTTACTACTCATTTATAATAGATTTTACATTCTTGAAACATCTGCTTGGAAACGTTGGAACAACAGTCTCTTTGATCGTGTTGTACTATAGCACAGTATGTTGTTTTCTCAGGAAGTATCCAATTAATGACTTGACACTAAAGAAATCCTAGTTTCCTGTGTGAGGTTTCCATGCCTTTTCCTACATGGGTTTCCTCTTATTGTATCTTGGTTTCTTTCTACAGTCCAAAGATGTGTGTTAGGTTAACTGGTGATTCTATGTAGGTGTGTAATGACTGCATGTCTCTCTGTGGCTACGTCCACACTAGCCCAGATAGATATGAAAATTGTGTTTTTGTCTGAAAACACTCCACGTCCACACTAGCATATTCAGTCGTTTTCACAGAGTTGTGCATCCACATTGAAACGGCCGAAAACGCTTATGTTCCAGTACTGTGCATGCGTGAAACGCAAGAAGATTCAGCCTGCCTCATTTCTTTCTGCCATTTATTTACTTTCCGGCTCTTTGAAATGCCACGGCAAAATGTTGAGGAAAAGCATCAAATTTTTTAAATGGACTAACAATGAGGTTGTTGCTGCGAGTAACACAAAAGTACAAAGTTGCAAAAGCGAGTGAGAATTAAAGAATTTGAAGAAAAGCTATCTGGAGCATGTACAGACTGATAGTAATCTTTAATAGGGCTGTGAAAATTGAGAGCAAACAAAACAACTGCTGCATAATGCCCTCCGCTATCTTTGTTTAATTGGTCACACTTAACACACTAGCTCATAGGTCATAAATTCTGTTCAGGAAGGCTGCATATTTCACTCTGACACAGTCAGTGGGCTGTTACTGCTGCGTCTCATCTTCATGGCAGTTGATTTACGTTTAACCAGACCATGACCCCTTTCCAATCTGAACCCTAACCACAACCACAACGATTTTAATGTCATAATTTAGGCAACTAAATATCAAAAGATTATAGCAGACTAAATCTAAAGTTGATTCAATGAACTAACATATAAAATGTAAAAGACAGTGTCGCTACCCCCGGGACTCTCATCTTGAACTCATCTTGACTTTCTACACAACTTATCTAGATGTCTAAAATAATTTCATCTAGTTTTTATTTGTTGACAAAAGTGCAATTACATTTCATCACTGTATTTTTTTTCTAGTGCATCAGTTTTTATTTAGTCACCATCTTGTTTTCTGCAGAAATAAAGGTCACTGACTAAAACTGTGATGAAATGAGCATTGATGTCTAGTAACACAAATCAACTGATTCAATTTTTCCATTATTTCACAAGCTATTGTGACCCTCAGTTGGCTGTTATAAGTTAATGAAACCACCTTTTGAGTTTTAAGGGTTAAATGTATAAAACTTGAATCGTCCCTTACATTTACTGTACCTGTCTTTCTTTTGAGCACTCACTGTTCTGACACCTGCCTTCACTGACTGGCTGCATAACTTCCTAGTTCTGTAGCAAGCAATCACGGAGGTTACTTTGCTCCAAAAAATGGTGCCACTCACTTTTTATTCATCCTCTCCTCCTGAAGCTGGTCGTGTACACAGCTGTCACGACTGTCATTTTTCTGTCTCTCTCACTTTAAGCGAGCTTCTCTCTCGTGAATTCTTGTCCAGCCAACACAGCTCTGGGTACACTAACTGATGTGACACGGATGACAAGTCACTGCACATTAAAAAAAAATCTTTTATTTGGATTAAGTCATGAGAGATCTCACAGCACAAATGTGAAACATATTTTGTTTTCCATTGTTCTTGTGCCAAAGTACTTGAGAGAAAAGAGCAGCTTGCAGCACCTATCATGTGTGTGCACACGCTTGTGAAGCACCAGACACTAATGCCCAAAGAGCGAAAGTCTGGGGAAATGCAACAGCGCTGCTGGACAACTGTGAAGAACATGATGAGATGTACTTGCTATTTTATTTAAAAGTGGGGGGAAAAATTAGATGTTATGCTGGACCATTGCTGGTTTATATACTAGGTTCTTACATTGTGTTCTTTTTTGTAGAGGCAATCTTTTGTGTCTTTTTTTTAAGACAGCATACCTTTTCACATGCACCCTCACCATAGCACATTGACACAGACACAGATTTTACCGATGAAAATCACAGTAATATGTGCCATTAGGTGTCCTTTCCTACAAGCCCCCCGATGCCTCTCTGAATTCCTGAATGCCTGCAGTCTCAGCATGAGTCTCTATTAGTCACCTTTATCTTCTTGGGGAACAGGGAGGGAAAAAAGCATTGAAAAGAATATGTCTAGCTCTCTCAGAACTATCCTATCCTGTCTCATAAAAAGATATCTCACCATGCAACTAAATTGCAAAGACAATTACATTTCAAGGTAAATTTATTTTCTCACTGGCAAAAAGGGTTTGGTAACCTGGCCCATAAAAGAATCAATGAACAAACAGCAACCAAAAACAAATCTAATTTAAATGATTCTGATCCAACTTTCAAATGTGTATCTTTGTGCACTTGTTTCCACCTGCTACATTTAGATTGCACCCTGGAAGTTCTGTTTTGACAACCTGAATGTGTGTACACAAATGCGGTCTTTCCTTACCTCCAGCCTTATTTCTTTCTGGTGAATTTTGCGCTCTGTTTCCTCAAAATGGAATTCAAGTGAAAGGTACACGATTTGGGCGCATTGAAGAAGATCCAGCACACATCACAGACTCATACGTGCAAGTGATCAGAACTAGACAGAAAGGGATGTGATGAAAGCTTTGCAGCACTCCAACACGTAAACTTAAAGGGTAGATCAGCCAAATTTAAATCAGGTATGGATTCTGATTTTTATAGTCAGTGTCACTGGATTTTATGATTGTACCTCTTACTCGGCTGTGAAAGAGTATTTGCCATCTTCTTGATTTATACGATTTTTGCATGTTTTTCACACTTAAATTTCAGATCATCAGACAAATGTAATATTAAACAAAGATAACCAGAGTAAATACAAAGTGCAGTCCTATCAAATGTATGATGTAATTTTTTTAAGAGAAAAAAAGATTTTTAAACCTACCAGATCCTGTCTGGAAAATTAATTGACCCTTACACCCAATAACTTGTTGTGTCACCCTTGGCAGCAACAACTGCAATCAAGCATTTGCGATAAGTAGCAATGAGTCTCTCACAACGCTGTGGAGGAATTTTGGCCTCCACTTCTTTTCAGAATTGTTTTAATTCAGCTACTTTGGAGCAGTTTCAAGTATGAACAGCCTGTTTAAAGTCATGCCAAAGCATTTCAATCTGATTTAAGTCTGGACTTTCAGTAGGCCACTTTTTTTCTTACTTTTCTTTTATTAGCAATTCACAGCAGTTGCCGCTTTGTTTCAGACCATTGCCTTGTTGCATAACCCAAGTGTGCTTAGGTTTCAGCACACTCACTGATTGCTGTACATTATCCTTCAGGATTTTCTGGTAGAGACTAAAATTCATGGTTCCATCGATTACAGCAAGGCGTTAAGCAGCAAAATTGTCCCAGGCAATCACACTACCACCTCCATGTTTGACTGTGGGTATGATGTTCTTTTTTTATCAGAATCAGAATACTTTGTTGATCCCTGGGGGAAATTATTTTTTTGTTACAGTGCTCCATTATAAACAAACATTAACAAGACAGACAATATGCTAACTAAGAATAGTACAATATATACATATATATATATACATACATAAAGTCGCTTATTAATAAATAGCTGAAAAAGAAATGTGTAGCTGTAGCAGTGAACAGTGTGTTAAGTGGATGCGTTGTACAGGGAGATGGCCACAGGCAGGA
>NW_005187554.1:160087-178790 GCF_000239375.1 Pundamilia nyererei | reverse complement strand
CACACCTCTCTCATGCTGTTCTGCTGGAGTTTCCACTCCAGCTTCCTCCTGTAATTGTCCTTAGCCTCTCTGATCTTGTCCTTTAGTAACACCTGGACCTTCCTCACCTCCTCTTTATTGCCCCCTCTGAAAGCCCTCTTCTTGTTGTTGAGGAGGGCTTTGATGTCCTTAGTGACCCACGGCTTGTTATTTGGGTAACAATGCACAGTCTGAGCTGGAACAATGGAGTCTGTGCAGAAAGTTATGTAGTCTGTGATACACTCAGTAAGCCCATTGATGTCCTCGGCGTGAGGCTCACAGAGTGTTTCCCAGTTGGTTACCTCGAAACAGCCCTGTAAGGCTTCCTCTGACCACCTCCTAACGCTCCTCGTGGTCACAGGTTCCCTCCTCACAATTGGCACATAGCGGGGGGTGAGGTGAATCAGGTTATGATCTGACCTACCAAGTGGGGGGGAGGGAGGAGGAGCTGTATGCATCCTTGACATTAGCATACAGTAGGTCTAGAATTTTTTTCTCCCCTGGTCGGACAGTCCACATATTGTCTGAATGTTGGTAGTGTATTGTCCAGTGATACATGGTTGGAGTCACCCGAGATTACAATATAGGCACTGGGGTGCTGAGTCTGTAACCGGCCTACGGCAAAGTGGATAGTGTCACATGCAGCTGTGGGGTTAGCAGAGGGAGGAACATAAACAGCCATCAAGATGACGTGAGAGAATTCCATGGGCAAATAATACGGCCTGAGTCCAACAGCACACAGTTGAATGTCTGGGCAACAAATCCTTTCTTTGATTGTTATGTTGGCAGGGTTACACCACCGGTTGTTAACTAAAACAGCAAGCCCACCTCCTTTCCGCTTACCACTAGCAATGCTGTCCCTGTCCGCCCGAACAGTGTGGAAGCCTTCCACGGAAGCATTCTCGTTGGGAATGTCCTGGTGCATCCATGATTCAATGAAACACATCAGGCTACACTCTCGGTATTCCCTCTGACTCCGTACCAGTGCTGAGAGCTCGTCGATTTTATTCGATAACGATTGCACATCAGGCGACCGTGGCTCAGGGGGTTGGGAAGCGTATCTGTAACCGGAAGGTCGCCGGTTCGATCCCTGGGCTCTCTGTCCTGGTCGTTGTGTCCTTGGGCAAGACACTTTACCTTACTTCCTACTGGTGTTGGCCAGAGGGGCCGATGGCGCGATATGGCAGCCTCGCTTCTGTCAGTCTGCCCCAGGGCAGCTGTGGCTACAACCGTAGCTTGCCTCCACCAGTGTGTGAATGTGAGAGTGAATGAATAGTGGCATTGTAAAGCGCTTTGGGTGCCTTGAAAAGCGCTATATAAATCCAATCCATTATTATTTCCCATTACGATAGACGGCAGACACGGTTTATACCTCCTCCTCGCTTTGAGCCTCCGCTGTCTCACCGTCTCCTTCTTTCTTCTCTTCTGTCCTTGACCTCTGCATCCCCGATGTGTTTTCCTCCAAATTTCAGCTGGTGCTTCTGCAGGTCTAGCCAGCGAGCCGGCCGGCATCAGGGCGATCACCTGATCTCTGGAGTAAACAGTCCGTGAGTGTAGGAGATGTGCCACAGTCCCGTTCCTTGATAAAAGTAATAGTTCCACGGCCACCAGAAGAACAAAAACTCTCAATCCACATGATTGAGTAAAAGATAATAAACGGATGAAAATACAAGTCAGAGAAAAAAAAAATGACATACTGTTAGTTTTACCCTAGACTTTTATCTATTTATTTATTTTGTCATTCCATATAACATTTTCCCAAAGATCTTAAGGATCTTATCATCAATTTTTTTTTTTTTTTTTTACAAATGTGAGATGAGTCTTTGGGTTCTCTTTGGTCAGCAGTGATTTTCTCCTTATTACTCTTCCATCTAGGCCCTTTTTTTGCCCAGTCTCTGTATTGTTGTTGAATAACTGAGGCAAATGAGGCCTAAAGTTCTTTGGATGTTGTTCTGGGTTCTTTTTTGACCTCCTGGATGAGTCGTTGATGCACTCTTGGAGCAATATTAGTAGACTGGCCACTCCTTGGAAAGTTCACAACTGTTCCAAGTTTTGATAACTGGATTGTATGGATAGTTTTTTGCCTTGAATAAGTAAATCATAATATGGGCATTTTTTATTTACTTGGGGTATCTTTGTCTGTAAATTGTATGCACATTTGTTTGATGATCTGAAATATTGTGTGACACAAGTGTGACAAATATGCAAGAAAGTAAGAAATCAGGAAGGGACCACAAGAGTTCATAAGGTTGTCATCCAGGAAGCAAGGATTTGACACCTATCCATCCATCCAATTCAAGGTCGTAGGGGGCTGAAGCCTATCCCAGCTGCCATAGAGTGAGAGGCGGGGTGCACCCTGGAGGGGCCACATGTTTATCAATCCATTGCATGATTGATGGACATGCCAGCCAGTGGACACAATGACATCTTGCTGTAAGGTGACAGGACTAGCCATTGCACCACTTTGCCACTTTTGGCCTTTTGTTTTCTCTCTCTGATTAATTTTGTTTGCATTTTAATGTTTGGTTTTGTTACTGTTGTCACTGTTATGATTACTACTAGGTTAGATTTGAGGAGAAAAAAGGTAGATTTGCAATCAACACACTAGCAAAGCTAACTATAACTGTATTCAAAGCTTCTCTAGTTACTGAATTAATAGTGTGGTGAGTCCTCTAAAAATATATATAAATAAAGCCAAAAGAAAGAGAATTAAGCAAACAAAGTTGTATACTAAGATCTCTACAATGACTGTAGGTTTACTGAAATAAATGAAGCAAATCACGATAAGTATACAGGGTATTTCAGCAGCTCTGTGTGATATGCAGACTTTGCACACTTTGTGTTTCAGCATCAAACAATAGATCAAGGCAATCCTTTGCAGGAAAGTTCATAGTGGGGGATAGACAGACAGGGGAACAGAGTGAAACAGTGTGAGAAGCTTACTGGCAGTGATGGTGGTGCCAGATGGGAGAGGAAAGAGCTGCCCAGGAGAAGCGCCAGTAAGCGCAGACAAGTGGTGCCAACCCAACTGTGTCTAACAGGAGGTCCAGCTATTTAATCAAACCCAGCACTGAAACCGCACTAGTGCCAGATGCAATTCAAATCCTTATATAACCCAAGCGCCAATTAGTTTTGTAAAGATTTCCCACCACACCCTCTGTCAAGGATCTTAGAATAGCTGCCCCTTATTATAATGTGTGTAATAAACCGAACCTTCATAGGGTGGGAGACACATGAGAAATGATGGATTTCAGAATTATGGGAGACAGGACGTAGACAAAAGAGTTGAAGAACCACACAGTGCTATATTTACATGGTAGGCGCTCTTTACTGTGTCCGCATTAAGTGTGAAATTCGACCATTTGTCCTTCAATTAATCTGAGACTGAATTGCCTCGATTCTAATGTCCCGTCATGTAGGTGATTAAGCTGCCAATACTGCCACCCACACACACAGAGACACAAACCTAGCAAAGGAAGCTAATGTTAACTAATAAAAAGGCTATTGTTAAGGCACCACTTTGATATAGCTGATGAAATCATCTAGTGCAGCTCTGTGGGGGATGAAGGGACAGTCCGGAGGAGGGGATGGGTTGTTTGAGCCAGAAATAACTGAAAATACTTTGATTAAATTCAGAGGTGAGAGATTTTCATCAGCGTGATACAACTCAGTGGGGGTGTCAGTGTAATAGTAGGGGCTGGGAGTCTCTGCTGTTGACAGAAAGGACACAGTGCTTGTCAGCAAAGTCATCTTCTCCATGCACAACATCTGTACTGATTTTGTGCTGCTCCGTAAGCAGGTCATTAATCTAAACCTGGACCACTCCTTATCGCGCAGAGCGACAGGTACTCTCACACTGTGTACAGAGAATGAAAAATAGATATCAGATTTTATTTTTTTTTCTGCTGCATTTGTCTCTGTTCCCTCTCTCTTCACGGGCCCTATTTTTGTCAGCCACCTCCTCTTTCTGCTTCTACGAGGCCATTTGAATCTGACATGCTTGTGCGCCCGGATCTTTTAAGCAGTCTAAAACCGAAATACCTCTTCCTGGAAGAGCACCATGCTTCTTGACCCCTTTTCAGCCTCGGCACTGGATCGATGCACAGTGGTGCTGATGCTGTGGCATTTCCACAAGGAGATGGATGTTGTGGGGTCTACAAGGCAACATGGTGACATTTACATAAGGAAGAATGGATGCTGTTCGGCCAGGAAGGAAAGAAAAGAGGTGGGAGCAGAGCAGTGGGACAGCGTTATCACCCCATCCACACTGATGCTCCTTGACAGTCATTTTGCCCCTCCTGCTGAGGTACTTAGATGCTACATGGAATGCTCTCTGTACACCATCTGCAATTCCAGCCTGCAAAGGATTCAAGGTGAAGACATTTGTCAGTGCACTGCAACCAACATTGGAGGGGGGTTAATGAATGCATTTAAATAAAGATTAAACTTTTTTTTCCCCAGTCAATCAGAGCCGTAATCCGATTCATACTCAAGCCTGCCTGCTGTCATGTGCAAAGAGGGTTTTTATAAAAGAGGACAGGATGTGCTGGGGGAATGAGTGGAAAAGAACTCAGAGCTGAGCCCGCCAGTCTTGAAGTTATTCAATCAAAAATGAGTACATTTCATATTATGAAGACCATATTGAATACAGGCCAAGGTGTGCTGTCCACAGAAAATGTTTCAAAGGACAGGAAATGATTACTAAAATGTGCTATGTTGTGTCAGGGCAGCCTGCTGCTGAGTGCACCAGATAACAGCTGCTTTCTGTTGAGAAAGTTTTACTCAAAGTAAAAACAGGTAAACTTCTATACTTAAATTCAGAATTTTTCAACTAATGGGAGTCATCATAATCCTCGCATCCCAGTGGTTAAAATTACATTTAAATGCATCAGTCTCATAGTCACACTTTAAACGCCTTAGTGTTTCATGGTTAGTTAAAGAAAGTGTGCTCAGCCAGAAACTTTTCTCTTAAAAAACAGTACTGATGTGCGATAGCAATGAGACTTCATAGGATTATAAAGGATTTGGTTCATCCACACCCAGGAATTTTCCAGACTGCACCATGGAAATGATCGTTTTAGTTTTGTGCAGCTCAAACATTAATCCAATATACTGGAGCATCTGTCTCATTTACTGATTGCAGATATTCTGCTCTGTCTTATGTGGGAGTTTATTGGAAGGAGCAAACTCTTTGAAATCACTCACGCTGCTTCCAATTGTCATTGGACAAAAATGGAGTGAAATCGGGTTTTGGGTGACTGATTGACTCTCCGAGTCATTCTTGTAAAGGAATCAAAGTGGCATTCAAAGACTGAGACATTTACAACATATACACATTGAATTTAAGGTGTTGATTTGGCTTCCAAATTCTCCAGATGTCAATCCAGTTGAGCATCTGTGTGATGTGATGGACAAAGAAGTTCGATCCATGGAGGCTCCACCTCACAAATTATGGAACTTCATTTATTGCCAACATTGTGATGCACGGTAACACTGAACACCTTCAAGGGTCTAGTGGAGTCCTTGGACTGACATTATGACTGATCAGTATCTATCTATCCATCCATCCGCATACTAATTTACATTTTATTTTAAATAATTTACCGAATCTGACTCACCTTTGTCAATTTCTGCATCACATTAATTACTAAAAGAAGCATCTTCAGGTGTTGGTACACAATTACCTTGTATAATGTATGCGTTTATTATCTATTTGGAATTCTAACAATTACAACAGACTTATAAAGACTTGATAATTCCTTCTAAACGCTACAGCCACATAAGAGAAGCTATATTCCAACAATAGAGCTGCTTGTGCAATCTACGATTCCATTCTAATTAGCTCACAGGCATAATGTACTTGTCTTTCTGGCTGAGGGTTTAACACATCACTGAGTCCAGTTGGTTGCTTTTTTTTTCACTATTATTGAATAGTCGCTTCAGCTCCATATTCCACTAAGCTTCTAAAGAAGCACAGTGGGAGTTTTTTTTTTTTTAAATTGAAAAACTGTAATCTGTGCCAGAGAGAATTTCCATATCTGGTATTCTGTTGGTTCAGAAACTGCTTGCCCTATCTCTGAACTGGCCAGCAAGCGTAGGATTTTAACAGTTTCAGTTCAGGCAGGCGCCTGGCTATGATGCTGCACTTCTGTCTGGCCAATGTTTGCTGGTGCATTAGTGACGACTGTGTTTGCAATCTCAAACGGTTAAAGGCCCATCTGGGCTGTGTTTTAAAAAAGCTGAATAATTTGTTGACTTGTTCATTTCAACTTGTGTCTTCTGCTAAAGCATGTTTTGCTCACTAAATATGAACACACCACTAACGAGTACAGATGCAGGGAATGATTGCAGATCTTATTCTGCAAGTTTGAGTTTTCTTTCACAGAGCAATTGGGTGTGTTTTAGCCGTATGCTAAGTAGGTACATTTTCAGAAGACCGCAATCTCATACATGCAGTTTTGCCTTGCAGTTCTTTTTAAGCTTTCCTGTTTGGGTTTGCTAAATAGGCGAAACTTTTACAAGGATTGGTAGAAAGTAGCTCTTGCTCTTACCCTTGAACAGGTCTTCCTTATAGCCCCCTTTAACTGGAATTCATACATGTGATGACAGACATTAAGAACTCTAAATGCAAAGCTGTTTTCTATGCTTGGTGTTACATGTACTACTGATTCTGCGTCATGGTATTGAGGTCTCCAAAATATATGAACATCTGACCTCATTGTGCTTAGACCGAGCATCTGCAAACTTCCCTGCTGCTACAAAAACATACATATCACTCATATAAAACAATGCTGAGACTGCAGTAAATGCCTATTGAAAGGCTGCTCCTTTGTGCTGTGTGACACATAACATCTGCAAGTCATTCGACACATTGCAGAATTATCTCTCTCCCTCTCCAGAGATGAGTTGTGCCCTGAAGACAAACTGCAGTGATGAATCTCCATAATTGTCTCCCTCCTTCACAGTTGCTGGGGAAGTGGGGGCTGTGTTCTCTAGGCAAGCAAAAGTAGCCACAGCTGTCTGAATAAATGCAGCAGCACTTTTCAAACTCAGAGCAGGAGACCAGTGTTTCTGAGGAAGCCCATATGCCTGGTTGCTTGACAGGTAACCTCGCAAACGACTCCCGAAGCAGGTTTTATACCAGAAGAAGTTTGGGGTGTATAGACATTTTCATTTTCATTGTAGGTAATACCGCTGCTTCTATGCCTCTAAGTGCTGAATCTTTAATAGCCATAATAGTTTAGGTAAATGATAACTATATAGTCAAAGCATGAAATGTGACTTCTAATAAGAATATTTTAAGGCTATCAGTGGAGAATTATTTTTAGTTTTACTGTTGTTTTTTGAATGTGTGTCAGTTTTGCTTGTCTCATGCACTTGCTTAAGGATGGCCAAGTTTGTTTTTGTTTTTTTTCACATGATTAATAGTCTGCTCACATTTTTCCACTTAACTGTGTGCAGGACATATGCTAATCCACAGCAAAAGGTAACAAAGGAACTTGGCAGCAGGCAAACATGAATGTAAATAATGCAGAATTCAAACTGAGGTACGATAGGCTTTGCTAATATTTCACATGGGAAAAAAGGACACACAAAAGATTAGAGAAACAAACATCAGGGTTTCAGTTAGTGCAATTAAACAGTCACTGACATTTTCCCCTGAAATATCAGCGTTAAAGCTGAATTTAATTGCATGGTTACCTCAAATGCAGTTAAGATACATGAAGTTTCTTTCTCAAGATGTGTGAATAATGAATGGATATTATATTGCCACTGCTGTGCAGAAGTATACACACTGACCCCACAGTCAAATAGTTCTTGCCATTATAACATAGTGGTAATAATCTACCTGGGAAAACCTGAATGACTTTGAAATCACATAGAAATGCTGATATGGACTCTGTGTGAATGGTCATCAGCATCACTCCAGAGCTGTTCTATCAGCAGCCATCAGGTCCGTTTGATGAGCTCCTCGCGTGTGAAGGTAATGTGTGCCATGGCGGCAATGTCCTTTCATTCCTCATTTCACTTTAAAGCACTCTGCTTGTTGGCTCATCCTGATGAAGTTTGGATTTCATTCCTCCCTCTGCACAATTCCAATCTGTCTCAGTCAGGAAGAACCACATGTCCTGCTTGTATTCTTGGATAAAATATCTATTTGTACTTTAATTTATCTGTTTGTCAGTTCTCTTCAAGGTGTTTGTGCACTTAACGTGATGCAAAAGAGTGCAAAGAGAATTTCTTTTTTCTTTTTTTTGTCTAAATATGCCATGCTTAGTCATAACAACACCAAGAAAGAAAAGCATAAAATGTTCTAGTTGTTATCCAGTCGTTCTTGTTTTTCTTAAAGTCTCTCTGTGGTACTCTTACTCTTGTTCATATTTGCTGTGGTTAAAGATGCATTGTAGGGAATGATGATCTTATTTTCCACTTGTGTGACTCTGCTGAGACAGCCCTCTCTGCAAATTCCCAAAGCTTGCAGCTTCAAATACATACACATAAACACACACTCCCAGGCTGTGTGCATAGATTAGAAAACAAATACAGAATGACGTAGACACACATAGCACACCACACGCACTCACATACAATCAAGTATACAAATATAGACTTGTGTATGTGTTCAAAGACAAGTCTTTGGCTTTGAACACTCTTTAATTCCATGTAAATACCATGCGCTTCATCGATAAGTAAGTCAGATGACAAGGTCTGAGAATGAGTTGTAAGAAACTAAAAAGCCAAGAACCATTTATTTCAGGCCACACAACTCACCTGAAGTTGCAACTCAATGATTTAAAAGACAAAAGTATACTCAAACTAAATAAAGGCTAAAAAGAGCTAAAACTTCATTCTCAACAACATTTTAGCTAGCTAGTCATAAAGGAAAGACGAAATGTTTAGTGTAATCTTCTACTGAAAGTTGAACTTTGACACATGATTTACCATGTTAAAGTGAAATCTGTAAAGCAGCCAGTTTAATTAACCCATGCATATATTTGTGATTGTCTTGTCCATCCATCGATTCTCTTCGGCTCATCCTTATCAGGGTTGCAGCAGGGCTGGGGACTATCACAGGGTGAGGGGCAGGGTACAGGCTAGACAGGTCGCCAGTTTTGTGGAGGGCTAACACAGAAAAACAGACAATCATTCACACCTATGGGCAATTTAGAATAACCAGTTAACCTGACCCTAATTAACCTGACCTAACTAATTGCATATCTTTGGCCTATGAGAGGACACCAAAGTACCGAAAGAGAGAGTTCTACCCATGCAAACACGGGCAGAACATCCTCATCTTGTGAGAATTGATATTTCTCTAAACTTAAATACTTTTTTAAGAAAAATTTTTAATTCTGTTTCAATTCAGACTTAGGGTGTGAGATGAAAAACATTTTATGACATGGTGCAGTGGTATATAAACATGTGGGGAGTGTAAAGAAGGGAGTGAAAAAAAAAGGCCCAATGCATCAGTGTGTGTCACATAAAGTCCAACAGCAGGTCTGAACTATAGCAACATAACTGTGGGATGGTGAAGGGTCACTTGATCTAGCCTTGACTATAAGCTTTATCAAAAAGTGAAGTTTTAAGTCTAATCTTTACAAGAGACAGAATGTCTTATCTCCCGAATCCAAACGGAAAAGCTGGTTCCACAGGACAGGAGCCTGATGGATGAAGGCTGTGGCTCCCATTGTACTTTTAGAAACTCTGGATTGGTAGACTGTTGTGGACCAGAGGATGTGTTCCATTTATATGAAGATCACGCTACTCAGACTTCCTGGGAAGGTTTCCGGGAATATCTACACAACAAGCCAGTTTTATGCTTGTCTATCCTCTTTATCAATTGGAAAATATTTTAATGGGGTTGGATGTTTGCCCAACCAGTCTAGATGTGCTTTGTGGACTTTGTAGCCCAGCAAAGAAAATGAATTAATAAATAAAAATGTATGCAGTCTTTGTATTGCCTAATAGAAGCATGTATAATGACCGAGCACAGAACCCCGTGGATCAAACGTTTGTGTATGAAGAAGAGTCACATGCACAAACTGGAATCTATCAGATAAATACAATTCAAACTGCTGCAGCACATTTCCTTTAATACCCACAGTGTACTCTAATCTCTGTACTGAATACTGCACTGAGGTCTAACAGGCCAAGCACATAAGTGATTTCAGTGTCAGAGGCAATAAAATTGTCATTTGTAACCTTAATTAGTGCTGTTTCTGTACTATGATGAATTCTGAACTCTGAAAGAAACTCTTCAAATAGATCATTCCTTTGCAAATGATCACCCAGCTGTTTTTACTTTTTGATGAATCTTTGAAATTAGAGGAAAGTTGGAATATAATAGTCTAATTCAATGTACGGTACATTTAATATTTAGCTCATCACTTTCTTTCAGCAGTATAGATCTTACATAATCACACAAAAATCTCCTCTTAAGTAAATGGATTAGTAGAAGGGTACGTTTATGATTCAGAATAGTCCACAATATATAAGTATATATGGACCAAAACTGAATATTTTTGTATTACTGTTAACACAAATTGCAATAGCCACTTTTTCCAGAATGGATAAATAAAATTCTGGTTTATTCTCCACCACCTGCAAAACAACATATTTATTCAACACTTCTCTTAAAACCTGTTAAAAAACTCTTTAAAAAAGAATGAAACCAAATTTGGTTTATTTCCACCTTAAAAAAATAATACATTATGTATTAACTCTTGAGCCAATATTGACGATAAACTTTTTTAAGCAGGCCAGGGTTGGTGATCTTTGAGTCTGCAAAGATTTCTGTTTAAAGATTCATTTATAGGATGAAGTGGAATTTAAAGTTGAAGACTGTAACCCGCCAATCTAATGTTTTTGTTTTGGCACAGTTTTTTTTAAATAATGTTTTTTTATTGTTCTCTGAGAGATCCACTGTAAATGCTCGTACAAAAAACTAAACTCGCTTTCCTTATTCACCTAAATTCAAAGATGTAAAAGCAGTGTTCTGTTTAAGTGGCAGTGCAATTAAAAAAAAGATATTGTGACAAAGATGATTCCAGTGGTTATTAAAATATTCATGATGGTGATTATCATGACTATTTAATTAATTGTTATCACGATGATTTTACTGATGCTGATTATCTTGCAGGGCTATCTCCATAGCCCTGCATTTGCATGCACTACAGATATTTGAAATATTTTCATGGTTGCTTTACTGGATGCCATAAGTAGTAACTGATATAATAAAGTTTATGTCATGGGGTATATGACCAAGCAAGTGAGTCATCCTTAAGTTATCTGACTGATCGTTTTTGCCTGCGTTATGGTCAAACAAGCTTATTTTGAGAGATATATGAAGTGTTTTGGTGCATTGCCTAACTTTGAGAGATTAAATTATCGATTGGCTAGGATGCATTTTGGTAAATTTAGACTTTATTAAAAGATCTGAGAAACTTGTGCCCATCTGCAACCCCATTTCATTAGGAGCAAAATGACACCATCCTTAACTTGTTATTTGTGCAAGTAGTTAACCAAATAAATAAGCTCCAATTGCTGGGACATTTGTGACGCAATTACTGTCCCTCCACTGAAGAGTGCCATTGAGCCAATTTTGCTAGGTAAGGTTTGTTAAGAAGGTCAGCACAAATACACGCCTTCCCACATACATTTGGATTCAGCCGGGAAATATGTTTGTTTGTGACAACTGCTGTGACGTAGCAGCCTGCTAGCAGGTGCTTCGGGCTCTGTGCCCATTCTCTTCTCTGAAATGGCCACAGAGGAATATCTGTCAGGCCTGGTTACTGGCATTGCCATCTAGCCCCAGCACACTCTGTATTTGGGAGCTCAGCAGAAGAAAACCATGCATGTGTGTGTGCGTACGTGTATGCAGGCATGTGTGTAAGGGAGATCTGAGTGTTACGGAGTGAATGCTACAGACAATGAAACAGGAGACACATGTAGTCACTAGGGGAAGACCGCCTTTTCAGACTTTCCACCGTGAAGACAGGTGTTGCAGATTTGTGTATAGTCAAAGAGAAAATGTATATTCAGCATGCTTTCCTGTTCTGAAATTTGCATGTTGCGTGTTGTTGGCTTGTCAGAGAAGAGGGCCTTGTCTTTGGCAAAGGTTTTTAAAATACTAAAATGCTGTGTTGAACATTCTGACAGAAATAGTTTGGCACTGCAGATATGTATACAGAGTACTTCTGTACAGCTCTGCTTATATTGCCAAACTAATAAAAGCTTTGCTGCAAATTGTCTGCAGTTCTTGTTTTTCTACTTCTTGTTAACCCTACAAGAAGATGATTTATGTCACTGAGCATTGTACTTACAATAATGAGTTTTGGGGTAGCCAATACACGCACACAAGGGACTTATTTAATTAATGTACAACTCAGTTTAAAAAGAAAAAAACTTGGTAAGCTGTGTTAATGCTAATGCAAGAATGGAGGACAGAATGCAATGACTTGAAAGTCATTTAAACTTTATATTGAAGTGAAAATACAAACTATCTGATGTTGAAAGCTCAATTTGAAAATAACTCAAAATGTTAAAATTATTCCAGTGTTAGAAAATCAGCACTGCTCAGTGTTAGTCATTGTTAATCTTCAAAACTGACTAGGTTACTTTTAAAAATATAACACTGTCAGGAGTGTTCATTTAACACTCAACAGTGTTGTATTTAACACTCAGAAGAGTGGACCCATATAGACACTCTCTAGTGTCAATTTAACACTCGAGATTTTGCTGCACACTAAGATAAAAAATAAGACTGAAAACATATACTTAAAATTATCGGCTGTGCAAACTCCATTTCATAATGAGGAAAGGTTTAAACACATTCACTTTTATGGAATAATTAAAAAAATGAAAGAAACATACAGAGTATTTACTCAGTATATTCTACTTCACTCAATTCTAATAATTGTGTTCAGTATGAAACATGATGTCTTGATTCTGACTCTGGCATTGAAACAAATGTGGTCTTGATGTATTAAGTCCTTTAGTATTCAGCTTCTGAGAGCAATAAGCTTAGGCTTCCCTGACTTTAATTTGGGGAAATATTCCATGACAGGACAGAAGACAGAGCTAAGAAGTTACTTATTTAGCAGACGCCTTCTGCTCAATAACTTGTTTTAAAATGCATTTCTGAGTCATTTAATGAATCAATAGTGCTCACAGCGTCTTTTTGAGATGAGATGAGATAGCCTTTATTTGTCAGTTGCAGGTCTTTTGCCCACAACCGAGATGACAGACCTTGTCCGTACATACAATACACAAACATCACATTGGGGAGACAGGTCAGGCTTGGTAGCGAGGAAAAAAACATCGAAATGTGTAACACAAAAGGATAATACAGGAATGCACAGATATCAACACACCATAGCACAATAAACACAGACAGCAACATGGGAAAGTGTTCCAGTGTGTACATCTGATCTGGGAAGGCTGCAATCTTCGACTGCGCTTCCAGCTGACCCGATGTCCACATAAGAGAGGAGGTAAGCGTTGGAGGTGGCGTTGGATCCCGGGTAGGATCCGGGGTAGGGAGGGTGATGCGTCAGTGAGTGCTTATCAGTATCAGTATATGTATGTGATGTATGTGTTTGCATGTCCATAGTTCAACAGTCTTCCAGCCAACCCTGGTGGCCTTGCATGGAATGGGAAGGAACAGACTCAACACAGTCGTTATCAGGGAGTTTTTGTTCGGCTCCAGCCTTGAGCCCACAGCTGGCGTTGCTTATGCAGCTTTATTAAATCAAGAATATTTGTATTTTCAAAGGGAGTTGCATTTTTATTATTACCAGGTTATACTGTAAGTCCAGGCTTTCCTTGATAACATATCTATGTCACTATGTACTGTAACACTTAGGCACAGGCTGCTACCACATAGCCTGACATGCCCTTAAATCAAGAACAAGAATCTCTTCTGTTCACCATTTATGTTCAAATGTATGTGTGGTTTCAGTAGCCACCCACAGTTCTTAGAAAGGTTTATGCCGTGTTTTTGCTGACTACCAGCTGACTACTTAGAGCTGACTTGGATTTTGAAAAGTGGATGACACAATTGAAAATGAAGTGAGAGTAAAAAGAAGTCTTTCAGCAAAGAAAAAATATGTTTTTGGGAAAAATACAGTTGTGAATACGTAAACGAGCATACGAGTACTATTTCTCAGTTTCAGATGGAACAATAAATGACTTTTTTGTTGACGTGAATTAAATTTGGGTTAAATGGCAGATTGACTGAATTCATCTCAACTGTAGAATCAGGCCAGATGAATCAAAGCATAAAACAAGCTAGATCACTCTTTGGAGCATGAATGAATTGAATATGAAAAGTTGGCTTTCTATGTACTTTGGGCTCTCTACATTGTGCTGCATTATTCTTGTCAAGCAGTGATGATCTCTCCCGAAGGGCAATCTGGCAGTGGGCTTTCCAATATGGAGTGATGAGTGATGTGTCGTGTGTAAATTGTCCCACATTGGATCAGACTTATTGATTTCTGAGTGTTGGCACTTGGATCTTTTGAGCTCTGTGCTTCTCCAGCAGAATGATTACTTTTTCATCATCTCATTGATATTTCATCATTATTGTACTTCTGCCTCCTTCCTTCCAAACTACTACTGCCAAGTGCCCTTCTAAAAAGCAATTATGCTATGGATGTCTATCATTTCACCCTTATGAAACTGTCTGTGCGCAATAGCTTCTTTACAAACCGAGATGTTATATTCATACTGTAGATGGCAGTTCCACCTTTTCACTTCGAGCTGTTCCTGTGTGCTCCGTGACTTGTTTGAGCATGGAAAATTCTGCACAAACAAGCAACTGTCACTGAATGGCTAATGGGTGTAGCACAGGAGCTCAAAGATGTGTTTGCTGCCATAGGATCCCACTTACACAGAATAATGATGTTGCTTGTCCAACCTTCCTTGCTGAGGCAAATGCGCAGCTACGTCACTGTTATTATTTAAATGCAAATGACAAACTGTAGAGGCAAAATTCACATTTTAAAAGATATCAGCAGTGATTATAGCTTTTCATGTGGATTGATTATGGCAGTTTACTGCGTAGATGCAAAGATATGCATAATGACTGCAATTATTGAAAGTTTAAAGCTGACAATTATTTTGAAAAACCACCAGAATACGATAGAGAAAGTGAAATAAAGGAGGGAAAGAAAAGGAGAGTGGTGTACAAAAAGCAGCTTGAGGTCTGCCTTTAGAGTGAAGCCATAGTAGATTGTCCCATCTGGAGGTGTGGTGAGAGGTGTGTTGACTTGACAAGATTGTATGATTTGTTACTAGGGTAGAGGGGGGAGCCTGCTGAACGGCACTGAGGCATCAGGTCAGGTCATGACATCAGATAAAATGAGGATTCTTAAACCTAAAAGCTGAACTAGGCAGGACTTATAGATACGACTCAAAGCTTTTCTTCATTATCAACCATAAATTAAGAAGCTACAGAGAAAAAGCATCCATCCATCCATTAAACAATTCTACATCCTGGTGCCGAATAGGATGAGTGAAAAACCAGAAGAACCAATTTTTACTTTAAATGCAGCCAAGGTTGTGTCTAGAAAAAAACAAACACATAAATGCTAGAGCATTCCCCTGTTGTTGTTGTTGTTATTGGAATCCTTTAGCACAGATGTCCTCAAATACACCGTCTGGCTTCCTAAAGGTATGAAAGGTAGGGACTGGGTCGGCAGTTGGTGGTTCGATCCCAAGCTCCTGCTGACTGCACATCAAAGTGTTCGTGAGCAAAAACACTGAAAAGTAAATTGCTCTGTGCTGGCCCAATCAGCATGTGCGAGTGTGTGAATAGGAGGCACTGAGAAGTCCTTTGTCATGGTTGGTAGAAAAATGCAATGTAGGTCTATTTGTTGGAGAAGGTAATTGACTGCAAGAAAAAAACAAAACACAAAGTGAACCAAAGCTGAATGAATCAGATTTATTCAAGCACGAGAAGGTTTTCAAGTCAACAGTGCAGTCAAATTTTGTGTTGGAAAGGTTCATTCAAACAAAGCAATATGGTGCCGTAAGTACTGAGCTGACAAAACAAAAAGCCTGAACAATGCTCATACAGCAGATAACTAAACCTCTGCAGCTGAAAGGCAATGTGTAAATTCCTTTAAGTGCAGCTCCTCAGATGGCCATTTGAGCATCCAACGCTTGATTTATTTATTCTTTTCAGTGTCAGCTCAGAATTTAACAAGTTCAGAGCCTAGTGTATATTTATACACACACACACACACACACACACACACACACACACACACACACACACATATATATATATATATATATACTTATTCATTTGTTTGACCTGAAGTTCTTTAGCATGTGTGTGCTTTGGTGGAGTAATATTTAATGGAATTCCCTCACAAATAATATCTCCTGCTTTATGAGACAGTCCATCAAAGATGTTTGCACTCCAAACTGCACACAAGTTTTTTGTCTGCTACTAATTAGCAGGCATCTGTATCTGTGCAGTACACCAATAGACTTTATTGTTGCAGCTAAAAAAGCTTTCTTATGTTAGTTGCAAACTTTGTGAATTTTACCCACTCATTTAAATGTGGTCACGTCTGACTTGATAAGTGACCACAGAGGACAGAAACACATGGGTAGCAACATTGATATTTTATATAAGGTTTACTGATTGACTCTGAAATGGGGACATCACTACGAAGCCCGTTTTTCTCTTTGCTGTCCTGTCAATGGCATGCAAAAGGATGTTGTCCATGTTTCAGTAAAGTTAAAAAGATAAACACAAACATTCTTGTTCTTGAGAACATTAAAAATGTTCATTTCTCCATCAGAGAGGGGAAATTGCAGGAAACCATTTGAGAAGCTACTTTAGTAGAACCAAGCATGCTTATTGATGTTACATTACAGGATTTCTGTCGCTTTAAGTCCACGAAATTAAAAAAGTCTTCTCTTGCTACCATGTGTGAAATTAACTCTTACAGCATTAATCAAAATATATGGGCTCCACTGCAGCTGCACACACTCTTGCAATGCATGACACACTGTTAAGCAGGCAAGAAAAATAAACAAAGCTGTAAAATATTCATGCACTAAAATAATATAAATGCATAAACACAGCTTGTATTTTTCAACAGCATGAAGACGTGCATAATACCAAGTCCAGCTACAGCATCTTCCATGCTTATGTCTGCTTATGTGCAAGGCTGATTTCTCTAACTGCGATACCATCCATCCGCCTCCCTCTTTGTCTACCTGAGTCAGTGTGGGCCTCACACTGTCCTAACAGCATCCGGTCTAAATGAGGTGAGCAGAGTGGCCGCTGTGCCAAATGGACACATAAAAAGGAGACTTTAATGGACTGAGGAGCAGCATAAATCTACCAGCCAAGCCTTCTACTCCAATGCCTGTGTTACTGGGACGATGTAACAGGAATCACTAAAGACGCCCCAGGTGAAGCATATATCTCTGGCATCTGATTTTACTGACTCTAAGTGCCACTGACATCACACATCCCACAAAGAAAAGGGGAAATTCAATTATTTCTCTGTTTAGATGAAAATTGCCGCAAGATACTGTGCTCTGTAATATCATTTGCCATCACCTTTCTTTGGCAGTTTTTTTTCTGAAAACTATATGGTATATAAATTCAGTGTTTTCATTTAGGTCAAAGTTTTATTCAAAATGCTGATGTTTGTTGTAATTGGTTGGTGAAGTGTGTCAGTGACATCTGAATATAATAAACAGGGTGAAATCTGTTTAGAGTTTTATCCCAAAGAGTATGTAACGACAATTTAAGTGCATACATGCTGACAGCAGAGCGTAGCGTGTGCCGATTCAGATGCTATTAAAGAACATCTTTATAAACACTCATCCTTCCTGAAAATGCCCAACAAATGTTCAATAGGCCCACATGTACTGCAAGGAAATGAGTATTGAGAAGGTTCTTGTTATGAAATGTCCTCATTTGTTGTGTGGTGTAGTAAACAGCAATATGATTCTCATCTTGTGTAAATTCAAAAGGGGATCCATCATTTTAAAAGTGACTCATTCAAGCTTGTACATGACTGATGATACTCATTAAGAACAAATTATGGCAGTTAACAGATGGAAGTATTAATATGTGAATACATTTTTTACAATAATAATATCAGACTGGATATTTAAGAGACTTTGAAGGGAAACTATGTAGCATTTTTGTAAATTAATGACTGTTTTGGTGCTCTCCACTGGCAGTTGTTACAGCACAGTGGAGGCCAATAACGAGCTATGGACTGAAAGGGGTTCCTTCCAAACAGTCATGACAACAGGTGATTTTGCTGATTAGCTGCTCCCTTGCTTCTTCAAGATGCAGTAAAAAAATCAGTGAAAAACAACAACAGCTGACATGTTTGGGTAGAAGAAAAGCACGGGCTCCTTCCAAATCACATCCGAAAAACAAAAAAGAACAAATTGGCCAGAAAATTATACATCATATATACTGAGCAAAGCTTTAAAGACCCACATTTTCAGTCTGGCTTTTCAAATGCCACGCAATTAAACAGTAGCAAGGTTTGGAGGCCTATCTCCACCCACCACCACTTCCCCTGCCAGTGGCGGACTCCCTCAGACATCGGTGCGTTGGTGGTTCTTTGTGTCTGGGGGTGGGCGTCCGGGTACACACCGGCTCACTCCTTGGCGGCCGCTTATCGGGGCCTGGAGCCTG
>NW_005187554.1:134815-158813 GCF_000239375.1 Pundamilia nyererei | reverse complement strand
GACCGGTTATGGGTGGAGGAGTATAAACACAGAGAGAGTAAAAAAGGGTGATTGAAGAAGAAACACTCAGGGCTGGATCAGGTGAAACCTCCTTTAGCTGCAATAGGCTGCTGGGACCTTTCCATGATGCACTAACTACAAACTTTATTAAAAATGAAAGTTTTAAGCATAATCTTGAAAGAACTGACAGTGCTTATCTCCTGAGTCCAAACTGGGAGCTGGCTTTGCAGAAGACAGGCCTGGAAGCTGAAGGCTCTCCCTCCCATTCTACTTTCAAATATTCTAGGGGCAACAAGTAAGAAAACATGGTGCTCTATTGGGGTCTGTTAGGGTCTACTATGAAGTCTTTAAGATAAGCTGAGGCCTGATTATACAAAGCCTTGTAAGTGAGGAGAAGGATTTGCTTTTTAATTCCTATAGATGAACTGATGTTAGTCTAAAGGTTTTTTCTTTCTGATATTGCAAAGTACTTACAAGAAATCAATGGTTCATCCACTGTTTCCTTTTCATTTTTTTATTACTAAGCTGTACCTGGACTTTTTTAACTGGTGATTCCTAAAGTTTAGTGTATTGTTGTCATTATATTGATATTTGCATATAAATTTGCAGAATCTGTTGGTAAGGGTACTGGACGATTTCTGGTTTCCATTTCTAATCTGCTGGTAGTCAAAGTTCTATAGACCAATTTCATTTGGCTATGGTTGCATTCAGGCATATAGTGAGGAGAGGAAAAGAGTGAGTTTACAATGACCCGCAGAGAAAACTGAAAATCTTGACACAGATAGCTACTGGCTACACTGGAAGCACAGAAAAAGTACCCATTGCCACTACTAGCTAAGTCAGCAGACTGACTGATTGGTTCCCAGGTTGAAAGCAATTTATTTCAGATTTTAATTCTGCGAGATGTCTAGTCTGTGGGATGCTAGTAACTTCAAGCCGCAAGATGGATAAGCCCTTCATTATACTGCTGTAATCACATCAACCATTTGGCCATTTTGCATAATATCTGGACATGGCTCTCTCAACCAGCCATGTCGTACTAATGGACTCTGTTGTCAGGAGACTTGCAGAGAGGGAAACAGAAGTGAATTCCTAAAGCAGCAGAGCGCCACACTAGAACAAAAACACATTTATAGCACCTTCAGCTGACATTAGCATAGAAACTGTAGCTGTAGGTTGTGGTTACTGATGGAGTTCAACTTTTCACAAACTTGAGTAAACTCGTGTTACATAAAAAAGCTACACCAGAATTTTAAAAAGTTGCACATTTATTGATTTAAATCTTATAATAACAGTACATCAGCCCATACACTATGAAGTTAGAATCTGCCACAGCATTTTGAAATGACAACTACAAATAGTGCAGCAATCATGACAAAATATATACCTATATATTCTTAATAACTTGTCTAATGGGTCAAAATATGGCAGACCAAAGCGCAGAGCCCCTGAACTCTTAGGCAAAATTTTAAATTGCCTGTCTGAATATTGATTTTAAGTTTCTAGCACACTCTTAAATGTTTAAGCTAACTATCAAAAAAAGTGTGGCATGCACTTTACAAAGTGAACTGTGCATTGAGTTGAGAAAGTGACTTCCAGTACTAATGGGCCCTGCACACCCACACAGGTATTTTCAGTAATTCTGAGTGATTAGACCTCTGCTCAGGTCTGTTGAGGTGGTGGAAAGTTACTTCCCAATGGCAGCTGTTTCCATTAAAATATTTTGCAGGTTTTTGGTGACTTTCTGAAAAACCAGTCCCTTTTTTTAAAACGTCAAAGCTGCGACAACCTGACATTTTAATTGGCCGCCAGTAAATGTGACACATCATGTCATGTTACTGATACAACCCACCGGAGAACTTGGGTAATGTGTAGTTTACAAAAGATTTACAACATGAAGCTGTGTATATTCTGTGGTACTAGTCACTTTGAGTATAGATAGACATTTAACAAATTACTTATTTTCTGCCACACCTGAGAAAAAGGCATTTACAACAAAATTGTTTTGCTATCACCTCAGTATGAAGAGTTCTACAGGAACATTTCTCACAAGTACGGTCCTAAACAAATGTTCAAAATATTCAAAATACAAAAACTGGGATGTAACCCTTCAGTGTATGAATGCCCAGATTCCTAAGCTTTTCAATAATACTGCCAAATCATTAAGACATAACTACCGTATATCACACTACAATAGAAACTTTCTAGTCAAATAATTGAATATGTTAGCATGTATGAAAAATGTGCAAGTAAATAATGCAAAACCATATTTCAGACCATTTGTGTTTGAAATATCTACACATGAACTGTGTAGATATTTATTTGCAGGTGTTTTTTTGTTTTTTTTTTGCTGCCTTTGGGTTGTTTTTCCATCTCTTTCAAGGGTATACAGTGTGTCCTTGGTGTGATCTTTGCAGGATGCCCACTCCCACAGAGAGCTCTAACTGTCCTGAATTTCATCCATTTGTAGAGTTTGTCTCATAGCAGAATTTGGGAATGTGACTGTAGCCTTTTAACAAAGCTATGATGCATCTTCTAATTCTCAAGATCAAGGAAAGGTTCCTGATCTTTGTTGACAAGAGAAAACTTTGTCAGTAATCAGACTTTTTATGCCTTTATCAGGAGGGAGGGGCACCCTACAACCCACACTTCCAATCTCATCTCGTCTATTGGAACAATTAACTCCAAGTAGCTTTTGGAGATTTGATTAGCATAGAAGCTCTCCTTTTCCAGTTGAACAAGACTGATTCAATAAAGGCAAGAGACATTTGATTGTTTAGTGCAGTCAAATTCTGTTTGTATGCAGCTGTGACTTAGAATGATGGTGTTTCAAGGGTTAACACGGTTTTTTCTTGAATCTACACACAGGCATGTCATTTCATTTCATTTCATTTATTTATTTATTTCACACTTGGTACAACAGATCAAACAAACCAACCACATGTCATCTGAGGTTTCTCATCATAAGTCCTTTACGTTTTTATTTTCTCAAGTAGAGACGAGATAGTTTAGCAGGATGAGGAAAATCATTTTCTCCCATGAGTCTATGCTCACCACTTTCATGCCAAGAAAAGGATCACAAGTGCAGAAATAACCTTAATTTAAAAAGGCTGTCCAAAACGGGCTTTTCATCTACATTTAAGTGAGTCTTGCCAAGTTTAAACATTAAAGCAACTGTAGATTTGTTTCAAGTTTATCCAGACAATATGTGGTCTCTGTATACCATAAACCCAGATTGATAATATATTTCGAAAAAAGCAAGTTCAAAACAAGGGTATGTAAATTTGTGAGTTATCTAAATTTTTATTGCATGTGGGTAACAAACATATTATTAGTCCTAGTAAAAATATCATTTTAAAAATACAATTAAAATAAATAATTAAACAAAGGAACAAAAGTCGTTCTTTTTATCTCAAAATATATAGTCTTTCCAGGAGGGTTGTATATCGTGATGCAGTCCACAATATCTGGGGTTGTTTGCTGACAAGAGGGACTCTCGCTCTCTCTGTTTGTTGGCTGTATTCTGCACACAAAGCCTGCATCCACTACCTATCCTGACCCTGTTTTGGTAGAGACCACACGGAATATATTTTGTGACCTTGCATCTAGGTCAGGATAGAGGAGTCACTAAAAAGGACTACTGTGCCTATAACCATTCTCAGCAGCAGCTGGCCAATAAAGAGATAGCTCATGACTAGTGTGACAAAATGCATAAAATTAGAAGAAAGAAAAACCATAGCATAGACTGGTGTATCTTGCTAAAACCACCACTGGACAGGCTTCTTATTAAAGATCCCGGACTTCTCATCAACTAACCCCTACATACTACATGTTGCACTCCCATAGAGCCAGATTTACTAATCATGTTAAATTAGCATGATGTTGTAATCAGAGATGGGCAGTAACGCGTTACTGCATTACTGTAATCTGATTACTTTTTTCAAGTAACGAGTAAAGTAAGGGATTACTATTGCAAAAACGGTAATTAGATTACCGTTACTTTCCCGTAGGAACGCTGCGTTACTGCGTTACTAAAACCGTGATTTTTTGCGAGAATGTCTCACGACAGTGACGTAAGCGAGTGCGCCGTTCGTGACAACAGCTGTGTGCAGATTAACAATGGATCATATATCGATTGTGGGAGAGAATATGAGCGTGCAGCGTTTAAAGCGTGGAAGTACTGACCTTACTTTGAGTTTGATTCCATAAAAAGTGACAAAAACATTAGCGTCCGTTGTTCGTGGGAAGAAAACTTCTTTTTACAGTGAAAAAAACCCCTAAACCTCCAAGCAAGCACCGAGTGCGCTATGACGTAATGGGAAATTCACAGAGAAGCTCGCGGATTCTTCCATTGACCGCGGCACACCTGCACCAGCGTAAACCTCCGCCTACCGCAGTCCTGCTTTACAGGTGAAAATAGAGCAACAGGACTGCTGAGTCTTTGACTTTATTTATTTTCTGCTGTGTTTTACTTGCATCTATTTGAAAGAGTGAGTGTAAACACAAAAAATATTTTATTTTATGTGCTGGAATGTGCAGGAAAAAAGGTTTAAATGTTAAACTAATTTATTCAAGTCAGAGAATGTTGCATATAATTAAATTTTTGCTTGATGCATAAAGTTAAAAGATTAAAACTAATAAAACAAGTTTAAAAAAGAGACTTTTCCATTTGATTACATTTTGTATGATGGATTAAGTAGAAAAAGTAGAATTGGGCTGAAAGATCTATCGCTTTATCACCTATTCAGGTTGTAAATCGTGTTTTTAAAAAGTAACTAAGTAATTAATTACTTTTGAAAATAAGTAATCAGTAAAGTAACGGGATTACTTTTTTGGGGAAGTAATCAGTAATTAGTTACTGATTACTTTTTTCAAGTAACTTGACCAACACTGGTTGTAATAAGGAAAATATGCCAATAGAAGTGAAAAGTTGTGTAGTTGACCTACTAACAATGCACCAATTTAAGGAGTAGTGACCAACATTCAACCATGAACAAATTAGCAGGTCAAATTTAAGCAGTAACAGGGTGTGAGTAGTCTGCTAACTGAAATAACAGATTTTATGACTGTTTGAAAGTACTATCAGTTGAAGTACAGTTTCAATATCTTTTTGATATAAAGACAGACTCTTAAAACTATTTTGTTTATAAATCTGACAGCTCAGGCGGCGTGCACTAGTCTGAGAGCTGCATTATTGCAAAATATTACCCTTTATCAACTTGAAATCTGTGACTTTTCCAACAAGTTCATAAGTTTCACTCATTTTGTCTGCGTGTGAACATTGTAAAGTGCACCACACACTAAAAAGAGGGAACATTCATCAAATTAACATTGTGTCTTACCACCAAAAATAACATGTTTTGTTTCCAGTCAATTTCACTACTTAGCAAAGTTAAAAGGTGAGACGTCTGTGGACACAAATCAGCATGTTACATGCAAAGTACAGGTGATGATGGCAATCTGTTACTGAATCAAATGGAACAGCAGCATTTTTTTTTTTTTACTATTTTCAACTTCTTACAGCAAGAAACCTCCAGACGCCACTCGCCAAGTGGTTGAGGAATACATTTTTTTCCTTGGTTATTGGTGCCCAATCTGTAGACATGGATGACTTAGGCTTTAAAAATCGATTTTACAGTGACTACCATCAATCTCCAGCAACTGCCTGCAGCTAGCTGGGTAATACCTACTTTTCCTACCAACTGTTCACCAACCAGTTTCTAGGCCTGTGTGACTGGGGCCTAACTTCAGATGGTAGTCTGTAGGATAAATTTGGAAATCAACAAGAAAAAGCAATTCATGCTAAAGATAACAATTAAATGGTGGACATAGGAAGAATGTTTCCCACAGTTAAGGAAGGAGTCAAGACCTGCTCTGGGTAATAGGGAAGAACTTACCAGATGACTGGGAAAGTGCTGTAGTTCTTCTAGATGAAGAAAATAACTTATAACAATTAGCTAGGAAGGGAGATCAAGCTGGAAAGAATGTGCAGCGGGTTAGGTGATTAAGGACAGAATTGGAAATGTGCTAACAAGTAAAGAGAGAGTGTTGAGATGATGGAAAATTAGCTATTTAGATAAAATGAGATAAAAGGAAGGATGAGTAGAAGAGAGTTAGTCAATCAGAAAGTGCAAAGGGTTAGTAAGGAGGAAGTGAGATCAACTATGAAGAAGATGAAGAGTGGAAAAGCAGTTGGTCAAGATGAGGTACCTGTTGAGGTATGGAGATGTTTAGAGCGGAGGGCAGTGGACTTGAAGTTAGAGGATGCCTGAGAAATGTTTTCAAGAACAAGGATGATGTGCAGATCTTGTAGTACCATATCACCCTATTAGAGCACCTCGCTCTTGCTCTGCAGGCCTACTTGTTGTTCCTAGAGTATTTAAAAGTAGAATGGGAGGGAGAGCCTTCAGTTTTCAGGCCCCTCTTCTGTGGAACCAGCTTCCAGTTTGGATTCGGGAGACAGACACTATCTCTACTTTTAAGATTAGGCTTAAAACTTTCCTTTTTGCTAAAGCATATAGTTAGGGCTGGACCAGGTGATCCTGAATCCTCCCTTAGTTATGCTGCAATAGACATAGGCTGCCGGGGGATTCCCATGATGCATTGAGTTTTCCCTTTCCAGTCACCTTTCTCACTCACTATTTATTAACAGACCTCTCTGCATTGAATCATATCTGTTATTAACCTCTGTCTCTCTTCCACAGCATGTCTTTTATCCTGTCTTCCTTCTCTCACCCCAACCGGTCACAGCAGATGGCCGCCCCTCCCTGAGCCTGGTTCTGCCGGAGGTTTCTTCCTGTTAAAAGGGAGTTTTTCCTTCCCACTGTTGCCAAAGTGCTTGCTCATAGGGGGTCATATGATTGTTGTTTTTTTTTCTCTGTATCTATGAAGCGCCTTGAGGTGACTTATGTTGTGATTTGGCGCTATATAAATAAAATTGAATTGAATTGAATTGAATCTGAAGTAGCTACAGATGTATAAAGCTGATGTGCCACACCAGCCTTTGGAAAGAATTGTTGAAGCTAGGTGAACCGAGGTGATTATCAGTGAGCAGTAGCATGGCTTCATGCTGATCAAGAGCACTACAGATCTGATGTTTGCTATGAAAGTATTGATGAAGAAGTAGAGGGGTTAAAAGGAGTTACGCTGTGTCTTTCTAGATCTAGCAGAAACGTGACATAGGATACCAAGAGAGGAGCTATGGTACAGCATGAGGAAGTCTGGAGTGTCAGAGAAGTATGTGCAGAACATGTAACAGGACAGTGGGTTAGGGTAGAAATGACAGATGGGTTTCAGGTGGAGTTAGGATTAGATCAGGGCTTGGCTCTGAGTCCCTTCTTGTCTGCAGTGGTGATGGACATGCTGACAGATGAGGTCAGGCAGGAATCAACATGGACTATGATATTCATAGACGACTTTGTAATATGCAATGAGAGTAAGGAGCAGTTGAAGCAAGCCTGGGCAGGTGGAGGCATGCCTTAGAGAGAAGAGGATTGAAAGTCAGTAGAAACAAAGACAGAATACATGTGTGTGAATGAGAGATTCAAGGATGTAGGGAAAGAGGCCATTCAGAGGGTTGGTGCAGCAGAGATAGAGATAGGGTGAGATGAAGTCAGGTGATCTGCTTTGGCAACCTTATCAAACCACCAAGTCATACTTCCTACCCAGATTGTCAGTAATCCAGATTGTTAATAATCTCCATTACCTGAACACTGATGGAATGAAATAGGTTGTATCTGACAAAATAGCCTTTAAACTTCTAGAAGTCCTTCTAAAAGGAAGATTTGCCACTCTGCAGCCATATTTGCAATATTGTTTAACAGAGAGAAAGAGAGAGACTGAGAGAGAGAGAGCTCTTTTATTTCAATGTTGAAAACATATGTATGTAATCATCAGCACCCCTCTCACACATATACACACACTCAACCTAATGCTGAAAATATTTAAATCCTTTGCATTATTCTGTGTCATTATACAAAAAAATTGTAAAAAACAAAAACAAATCCCATGGATTTCTAGTCAGGATCTTTGATGGCTTGTCCTTATAACATGTCTGACACTTTGTTCTTTCCAAGGACATAACCCAACCAATGGCACTGATCACTCTGTGGAGCCCTCTGAACAGAGTAGGTTACATTTAATATGCAAGAGTGAACATCATAGGACCTACATTATTTATATAGTCTACTCAAGTTAATGTCTCTCTACGATATAAAAGTCTTCCGAATGAATATTTATTTTTTAACTAACACTACTTATGTGTGTTAACCTCCTAGGACCTGGTGTCCACATATGTGGACATCACATTTTGGGTTATTTATACTACAATACTCAATTTTGCTCTACATGGGCCCGATATCCACTCACGAGGACATTATACTGCTACTGTTCTATCAAAATTTTAAACGGATATCCTCATATGTGGCTCTTATTTTTCTTAAAAACAAAAATAAGGTTAAAAAAATCTAGTAATTCTTTGATTTTATATTTATTGGGCCCCAATCAGCCCAAATATCAAAGAGGAATTAAAAATGCATTTCGTGGAAGAGTTCGGGTCTTAGGAGGTTAATAATGTAAACAATGTGACTCTATGTGCGTTGTTTCCATTTAGTGCAGCAAGTTGTAGGTCAAAGTGCCACAAGAAAAAACAAATAAATAAATGAGTACAGTTCTGATCTAGAGGTCCCATTCTGTTGGACCAGAGCAAATTCTCCTCATTGTTATATTGCTCAGGTTTCTGACACTGCTTCCTTTTACTTAACTTTCATCATGTTTTTTTATTCCTATATAGCATGCCATGACCTTTTGATACACAGTGTAATTCAACAGATGTGTGTATGAAACTTTTTTAAAAAGGGTGCGTGCAGTACATGGGTGTGATAGATTTGGTAGCTTTGTTTTAATGGTAGCGACTACATTCCTTTGTTGTTTTGCTGTTGTTTAGGTTCCTGTTACATATAATCCACCAAATCTCTGACTTTGATTTGAAGATAAGTAGATACGGCTGGCACAAGAAATTCAGCGTAAAGTGAATTACTCCAATATAAAATGAACCCCTGCTTTCCTTTACTCATTAAAAACACCAACCACCACCAAACACACGCCAGTGTATTCCTAGTGCTGTAAGCCCAGATAGATGGGCTAGCATCAGGAAAGGCATCTGGCATAAAATCTTTGCCAAACCAAACACGAGAATCATCAATAAGATTTCCATTCATTCATTCATTGAGGTGGAGAAAAAGACAAAGATTTTTATCTGTGGTTTGCAGACGTGTACAATACCAATCTAATCTTATGGAAAATATTGTTCAAAAAGTTAGAAATGCTAATTTTAGATTCACTGGGTTGCTGGGTAAAAAAATTACCTTTGAAATGATTTTTATGTGAGAGCTACAGTGAGCTATGGCTTCTATTGCATCCATCTGCTCCTCAAAAATTGAGCAATCAGGGAAGAATGTCTGTCAATGCTGTTTTTAATCAAGAAATTTTAGAATCTGCTCCCATCTGTCTGAAACATCTCAGCACTTATTTCTTTTGCCAGCAAACAATTATTGATAAAAAAAAAATTAAGAAGCCCTAATAAAGTCAGAGTATTCAACTAATACTCTTAACATATAAGGGACTATCAGAAGTGTTTAAAGTAACAACAACAGCTGACAGAGAGTTTGATCAAATCAGAAAGTGAGATGAGCCCGATGATAGTTGGTGAGCTGCAGTTTTGACTCAGTCCTCATCAGCAACTCAACAACTTCCACTCAGTGATTTATTCTGTCTCAAACGATGCAGAAAATTACTTCATCAGAGCTCCCGTGTTAAATGCTTGTTTGCTGAAAAGTGCTGGTGTTTTAAATTGAAGTCATTATGAGAGGTTTTGTATCCATTTATACTAAAGTTAGAATTGCAGTTCAATTCACAGTATAAACCAAATGTACTGCCCTAACAAATATTCCATCACTCTTGTTTCGCTCTATGTATCTTACTTACAAGTAACCTTTTTGTTGTTATCAATTTATTTGTATTATTTACGGGAGGCCTCTGCTCATGCTCAACCGACTTCATTTCATTCCGCTCAGGTCTGTGACAAAAACACAAATAATGCTGCTAGTGTAAGAGCAAAATAACAAAACGCACACAAAAAAGAAGGGAAGAAAAATCCACACAGTACCTTCTTTTAATCATCCAGACGGTTGTGGAAAAGCAAAACACAAAAGCTATCAACTAGATATAGATAATATCAGCATAACAGAAAACATCTATCCATCTATCCATCATCCGTCCAGCTAGTTTCTCTGCTTTTCCAATTCTGGGTTGCAAGGATCTGGATCCATATCCCATCTACCACAGGGAGAGAGGTGGGATCACACAGGGCACAGGGCTATAAGAACAAATTCATTATTATAACTTTCAGTTAGGCACTGTTATTTTCCTCCTAAAATATTGTGTGCACAGTGTGCACACTGTGGAAAAGCAGAGAAACTAGCAAAATGTAAACACAGAATGCAATAAATCGTATATGAAAATGGTATGAAGACAGCATATTAAACATTACAACTTAAAAGAAAATGCTTATTATAAAAGTCTGTGACAAAAAAGGACAGCATTAGTGTAATACTAATGGAAAAAATAGAAAAATGAATAAAATAAAAAATCAATAAGTTGTCAAACAATTTAGCAACGGTGCCTCTAAAATAGCAAGTAGTTTGTGAACTGCAACAGCTGCAGTATATTATGTATTTTCACACATCTGTATACAAGGGATATGCTCAAAAAACCAGTAGCCTGTGGCTGTGATCTTTAAAGGCATTAAAAACAGACACAGTTCTGCATGTTGCTGGCATCAAATCTGAAACGTTTCATCTCGAAAACTGAACAAATCCCTCAACTTTTTTTTGTATCTACAGCTTAGTGCTACCAAAGGTTTTTGGCCACATACCAACTGTTTGCTGCTGGAATCTGTTTAAATTTAGACTGCTAAGAGCTTATGATGGAAAAAAGAAACTGTTTTGGCAATTAGACTTAGAGGATATTCCCTGATGAAAAGGAGATAGGAGAGAATGTTTGTGGGCTTAGGTATGCTGAAAATGATGAGAGGGAAGAAGTCTATAGAATAGGTGAAAAAGTCAGAAAAATGATTAAACTGATGGCTGTTTGATCAATGACCCAACCTCTCTCTAAGCGTCCTTCTTTGATTTTCTTTTTTCCCCCCATATCTCTCAAAGTTATTTTCTAAACGCTCTTATTTTGCCCCTTTTAGCTGTCAATCACTCATTGTACTCATTTAAAAAGTATTATAAAGATTACTACACAATTTATACTTGTATTATTGCTTCTTTTCCCGCAAGCAGTAACTATGAAAGTGTGTTGGATTGTGTGGACCTGAAGATGTGATTGCTGGCTACAGTCTGCATGCCTTTTATCTTTTTTGTCCTTTTCCCACATGTGCCTTACACCCATAAATGTTCCAACCATTTTCTGTGTCAGTGTCACAGTAAAAGCATGAGTCATATTTGATTCTCCATAGAAGATGCTACAACAATTTGCCAGCATGAGCCTTTCCCAGCATGCATAGGACCAGTGAAAGCCTAGATATGTTGGAATAGGCCTACTCACCAGAGCCGCTTAAGTGAACACGCTCTATGTATGAAAAGAACGCCCTAGATCTCTTTTTTGACCCCGTCCATAATGTATTGAACTGATTGCCTGACCTCAAAATGACTCTGGATTGTAACTCACCACTGCTATCTACATCTCTACCAATGAGCTCTCTCATGCTTACGCTTTTCAATCACCAGTCAATCCATTCTTTTCTTTTGAAAAGATAAGTCACTTTCAACACAACTGTATGAAGAGAATCATAAGTCTCTTTTTTTCCTAATGGCATTGCCTCGTTCATTAAAGTAAACACCAGTCCTTCTGTGTGCTGTGCGAACATTATTCTCTAAGATCATTATAGATCATAATCTAACAGTTTCTGACTTTCTTGTCCCAGATACCTGGAAACTAGAGAAATATGATTACTTAAACTTTGTCAGTGTCAAGAAAATGTTTTTCTTTCTACATGTTGTCTTGAAATTGTGTTAAATTTTTACATAATAGTGGGGATTTTTAACACTTGTTGTTTGCATCCTACACTCATAGATTTTGTTTTCATATTATTCTAGATGGAATTAAAAACATTTCTGGCCAAAGACAGTACTCATTGGAATTGCAAATCAATTTTAGTTAGCCTCCATGGTGAGTGCCAGCAATGTTGACACCACAGATGGCTTTAGCTTTTTGGTATTTTATTGGGCACGATATGAAAAATAGGAATGGCAGTTTTCCCATTTGAAAAAGTCCTTAGCAAACTCCCTCCCTTTAGTTCAAAGATGGCCGCTGATGTGAACCCCTGTTTTCAAATGCCAACATGATTAGCCTGCCAAGTGCTGCCTAAACAGATCTACAGTAGAATGGTGCATTGCTGAGAGCCAGAGGCCTTATCCCTTCTGCTAGGCACAGAATTGGTCACCTGCATGTTTGAATCAGGTGCTTGCCCTTGCTGCCCCACACTGGAAGTCAGGATTCCTATGTGATTATTTTTCTGGAGGGTTGTAACATAAGCTGTTAAGAGTTTTAGTAAAAATGCAGAGTCTGCTGCTGACACACTCCTGTCTGGTCAAAGGAAGAAACAAAAACTAAACCCTCCAGCAAGCCGCTCTAAATTGCCACAGACATCGTGTGAGACTCAGCTTTTTTAAGAGTGAACTTTGGTAAAAAAATAAATGTAAGTAACACTGCAACTGTTATTCTAGATTGAAAAAATGGCAAGATTTTTCATGTGACATATTTATATATATATATATATATATAAGAAAAAAGCTGCACTCTGCTCTAAACACAGCACCACATGAAATCAGCTTTTATCCCAGTGGGTGATAAATTCAATTCAGCTCAATTCAGTTTTAATTATATAGAGCCAAATCACAACAACAGTTGCCTCAAGGTGCTTTATACTGTAGATTAAAGTCTCTACAATAATACAGAGAAAACCCCTTATGAGCAAGCACTTGGAAAAATCCCCTTTTAAGAGGAAGAAACCTCTGGCAGAACCAGGATCAGGGATCATGGATGACCGGTTAGCAGGTAGGGGAAACTTTACTAAGTAAAATGCAAAGCAGAACTACCTTTCCTGCCCACATTAGGCACACATGTACCACTGCCCACTTAATTAGAAGTTGGGAGTAGTCAACAACATGCAAATAGCTTGCTGGTAGTCATTTGTGCTTCATGTTTTTTCAGTGGAGTGAATATAATTTCATGATCATTAATATTAGAAACATGTTTTCTCTCCAAGGTCTTTCAAAAAAACTTGCAAGATTACTATTAGAAAATCTTCTTAGCTGTCTTTTGGCTCAACCTGACAAGGTTTTCATATTTTAATTTTAATGTTTTTTTTGTTTGTTTCATATACTTAAAAGTCTTCAGTGGATTTGAAGAAATTAGAGTTAATGATGCAAGAGTCCTTTCATAAAAATTTGGGTTACAAGAGGTCCCTTAAAAGTTTTTTCAGAATAATGGAATGGCGGCCATATCTTTTATCTTATGAGTTCTACACGTTGGTGGTGACATTTTTTAAGGAACGAGAAAAAAAGAAAAAGAAAACACTTGCAGGATTACTCGGGAAAAAGAATCCATTTCACTGAGCAGCTTTATTGAATATTCCATTGTCAGACATCCTCATCAATCTAGACTTATAATCCATCATTGTCAAGTGAACAATGCATGCATTAATTTGAAGGAATACATTCCTTTTTTCCTTGCACCCGCAGGCAATAATTTTAACAACTGTCAGCAAATTCCTGGAAGCTGTAAGTAGAGCTCAGATCAATTGCCTCCGTAGGAAGGAAGCAAAGCGCACATAATACTGGGATGAACTTGATAAAGTTTGTATCATATCCATACTTAGGAGCAATCAAAATGCACAGCTGCCAGACTTTGTGCGTTGCTTCTAAGACTGAATGGAATATAATGAAAAATACTTTTAGAGGGAACTACGGATGGTGAAACAGAAAAGAACTGAATGAATATTGTGTTCCACCAGAAAAACTGTTCACCCTCTATTCATGTGGCACAGGTGGAATAGCATCTCTATTTGTTTTTTGATCTGTTGCGATCTATAATCACTGGTAGCTAAGATGCATTGGCTCAACGGATCTACATTAAAACAAGGGTTTTTATCTTTTGTAAAAAAAATACATAAATGATGATTTGATCTTTTGTGAGACAAGCTGCTGACCAAGCACTGCACGCGCGAAACCCCCAGAATGTAGCAGTCTAAACCCACTACAGATAGATATAAGTGTAGCCATAAAGCTACATTTATATTTTTATGGCTCACTTTGATTCATATGTAACCCAAAGACAAGCTGACTGATATAAAACACCTTTATATCTCATTCAGTCCAGCTGTGTGATAGAAGAAGTACATCTGCATGGATTACATTATTCAGTCAGCCCTCCTCTTATCCAGGGTTGCATGCCAATCAGATGTCATCCAGCTTTGGTGCTCAGGAATAGAAATAAATCCAATGAAATTAAAGTTTACATGTCATTTTTAACCATTAGGCAGAAAAAGTCAGAGAGAAAGAGTAGAAAAGAAGGAAATAGAAATAGAAATATATGTATATATAATTTAGCAGGTGCAATCCACATCATCTACACATCCCTGGGATAAAATACAGCATGGACTGGCATCGTTGACACATAGACAGCACATGATGAAGCTATCATTCTAAAACCGATATGACAAATCCATTTTCATATTCATCATACACTAATCAACATTTCAAATTGTAGCGCGAGCTTTTAGAACAGCTGCTTGCTGTTGGAAACTGCTCCTTGAAATGAGGTTAATGACTCCTAAACTATACAGCAAATGTACCATAAAAGCAGAAAAATGAGCTAAAACAGGCTGAAAAACAAAAGGACCGTTTAAATTAGAGGATGTCTTAATGATGATGATTAAACATATTTGTAATAAGTAAGTGTTATTCAAACAGGATACACATTAAAAAATCAGCGTGTAAAAGCTGGATGTATATTGACGCTACAATGAGGACTCCTTGACTCCTGAGGTGAAGGGATGACTCAAATGATTATTTCCCAAGATTCTCTGTTGGGTGACAATGACTTGCCTGCAGGGAGCGGAAAAATAATTTGAATGTGCATTTACCATATGTGTTGCTGTGTGCTTGCACTCATTTATGTCTGAATTTATCTCTGCCTCTATATATATTTGCTTTATAATGCAAAGTTATATTTCATATTTCAAAACTTGCTTATTTCTCTGGTGTCACTTCACACTCTGACTGCTTGGAAGGGACAAATATTGTGAAGGAAAGCAAATCAGCTGCCTGGTTTTTTTGGTTTTTTTTTTTTTTTGTTTGTTTTGTTTTTTTAAGGAATAGCCCTTTTTTAATTTACCGTAAGATGTTTCTAAGCACCAAGATAAACTTTCCACAGACACTTTTTCTGCTTCATTTGCACTCAGCTCTGTTTTTGTCAAGCTCATCAGTTTTTGGCTATGTCAAAAGCTCTTCCTTTCTAATGGATTTTCTGCTAACAGATTTTCTATTTACGATAAGAGGATGCTCCTAGTCTTTAAAGGCCCAATTGAATGTTGATGGGAGCAGCTATATTCTAAACAGTTTAGCAGAATTTTTGCATAGCTTTAAAATAAACTGCCAAAGAAAAAAAAAGAAAATACTTAAGGGTTTTTGTTATCATGTATGCATGGTATATTTATTTCACAGGATATTAAAAACTTCACACATAAGCACAACTCATAATTGCCTGCAGGTGTATGAATTCTTACCTGTTAATTATAGTTTTATGCTCAGTGTAGATTTACAAAAAATGCTTGGAGGATATAGTAGCTTATCAGTACCATCAGTGCAATGCAATTTGCACATGGACAGATTTAACTATTTTAATTTGGTATTGACACAAAGGTTATGTCATATTCTAGCAGTGCTAGAATCTGTATGCCTTGCCTGCAACCTACACACTTGTAAACTTTGCCCATTATATGGCTAGACATAAATATCGATGGAAAAAGGAAGGGAAATTCAATAAGGTGACACAATGTCAAAAACAAAATAAAATATTTTCTTTTTCTTGACATGTTTTTAAGCACTTGCATGAATCAAAATCCATTATTTTCTCTTCTTTTATGTGTTACTCTCTACCAACTCATGAGGGAACTTGGCTCTGGTGGATGCTCCATTAATTTCAACAGCTAGTGTCTAATTGTATCTGTCTGTCTTTAATTTCGTGCAGGGCAGGTGATAGCATGCAGGTGATCTATTGGACTTTTTCACTGAAAACCCATCTGCTGTGGCTGGAAGCAACCTGGATGAAAATGGTGAGCCAAAAAACAAAGCTGAGGACTTTTAAACCACAACAATGGGGTAATACAAAGTGATAAAAAGGCCTAAGCAGTCAAATGAAAACTTCACGTCATGTTTGACACTCTACTGCGGTGTAGTGACGGCTGTGATTTTTGAGGTAGAGCAAGTTGGTCACTGATTTGATCACCAGCTCCTTCGGTCAGTTTGTCTTTGGCACAATTTTGAACCCCCAAAGTTGCTCTTAATGTACCATAAGTGTGTGATTGTGCTGTAGATGTGGCTTGTAGTGTAAACTGCTTTAAGCTGTCCATAAGGCTAGAACAACCCTTTATAAATTAGGTATGCTCAGAGAAGTTACTCTTACGATGCCTTTTAGCATGAAACTTATGAAAACACAGCAGTTCCTCTTTTAGTGTTAAACCATCCAAGATCCAACCAAGCTTTAAGCTTGTTTCCTGTCAAAATATATTAATATTTGAAATAAATGGTCAACCACCACCATTAAAATGACTTTTGAGTACATATTGTTCATTTTATTTTAACCATCGTACCAAATTGGGTATTGAGAAACTAACCTAATATTGAAATTCTACAGGTATCGATACCTACTACCTAATGTTATATCTGGTATTATGGCATTCTGTGACGTCTGGCGGGACAGACGGCGTGGAAGGAATGAATTGAGGACCCAAGTGCAGGCAAACAGGGAGGGTGGAATGATAAACAAAACGTGAGCCTTTATTTTGGAGGCTGAAATACAGCAGGAGAAACACAAAGGATGACAGGGAGGGGCAGAGGACAGCACAGACTATATATACATACCAGGTAACAAGGGGGGAATACACAATAGGAGGGAGACATGGCTGGGATTGATCTGACATAACAAGACATGGGAAGCAGAGCAAGAAACACTGACATAGGACACTGGCTACCAAAGTAAAACAGGAAGTACAAGACAATTTATAAAGACACAGACTAGCCAGTGACACATGGAAACATGACAGACTCTGGAAAAGAGGGAACATGAAACACAGAGACAAGAGGTGGAACATAGGGAAGACATAAAGACAGAAAACTACAACACACTGAGAACAGAAACAGAACAAAAACCTAGAAACCAGGAACAGTAAATGTAATACAACACAGAAACCCATAATTCAAGCAGTATAACTTAACCCAAAACCACAAAATGCTGGTTCACTGACCCAGGATCATGATACATTCCTACTATAAATTGAGTCAATTTACCATTTGGGTAAATGTTAGTGATTAGCAAATCTCATCTTTATTGCAGTGTGTTTCCAAATCTAATGTACTTTACTCAAACTTCAGTTGGTCTTAAACTCAGTATAATAAACAGTGAAGACAAACACAGTGACATAACCAAAATGAACAAATCAAAAGAGTGCTAAGATTTGCTTCTAGAAGGGCCTGGATACCCTTGATAACACAAACAGAATAAAAATGACAGAAAGAAATCATAACCCACCCCAATAAATCCCTAAAGAGCATCAAATCTTGAGGTAAGCCTGCTGGATATAAAACTGACTGGTCGGAGACGGGTCAGTTTTATATCACAGGTTAATGATCCAGATAAAATGTCAGTCCCTTTTGGGAGCTTTGTGCTCTGCAGTTACCTTTGTTTTATTTTGCCATGATCATTATTTTTGTTTTTACTCTAGCTTTACCTTCACTAGTCTGTCTCAATGCTACAGTATTGTTTGGAATATTCATGCTGTTGGCAAACCGACGTTCTTAATCACACTGAGAAAAGGAAAACAATGGGAATGGTAGATATTTAGTTTTTTGTTTTTTTTTTGTTTTTTTAGCCCCTTGCTAGGTAGTTTCTAGGCAACATGATTATGTCAAAATATTTAATGTAACTAGTAGGGATGCACCGGGTATCGGCCTCGATACCACATTTTCTAAAGTACTCGTACTCGTTAAAAGTCCCCCGATACCGAGGACCGATACCACGGTCTGAGACCTGTCTATGTTTGAGCGGCATGTAAGGGGTTAATCACAGGCGCCGAGTGCCCGCCCCCAGGCCCCGGCTGCGGCTCAGAATGGGGAGAAAGCGAGGCGAGACATATCAGCTGTGTGGAACTATTTCAAAGTGAACGAAGACACGAAAACAAAGGCGGACTGCAAATTGTGCTCAGCGAAATTGTCCAGAGGAGGCTCAAAAGGTAGCGCATTTAACACAAGCAATTTAATCAAGCACCTAAATCCCAACACGACAACGAGTACAAAGAGTTTACCCATGCTTATTTACCCATGCTTATTAGCACAGAGAAGCATAGCTGATGCTATAGCAGTGGGACGGAAAATAGTTGGGCATTTTAAACATTCCGCCTTAGCCTACTCCCGCCTCGAGGACATTCAGGGACAGCTCAACCAGCCAATAAAGAGACTGCAGCAGGACGTACAGACGCGCTGGAACAGCACGTATTACATGCTCCAGTCCCTCATTGAGCAAAAGCGAGTGCTGGGCGTGTATGTGTCCGAGCACGAACTCCCTGACTATCTCACCGCTCACCAATGGGCTCTTATGGAGAGGACTGTTGCCATCCTCGCCCCCTTTGAGGAACTAACTAAAAAAGTGAGCAGCTACGACGCACTAGCCTCTGATGTCATCCCAGCTGTGACTGTGCTAGTGAGACTTCTAAACAGAAACAGACGAACAAATGTAAAATTAAATTTTGTTTTTTTATAATTATTTATTCTGTAATATGTTGCATACAACATGCTTTTCATTTTAAATAAATGTTCTTAATTCCAAACTAGTCCCTTGTTTGTTTGTTTTTTGTTAAATTATAGGACTAAAGCTGTTACCTGCAAATTTAAATCATGTTTTTATTAAGTACTCGATATCGGTATCGGCGAGTGCTGAAATGCAAGTACTCGTACTCGTTTCCAAAAAAGTGGTATCGGTGCATCCCTAGTAACTAGGAACCTTCAAGAGCGTAAGATGTACCTGTGTGCCAAGTTTGGTTGCTTTACTTCTTCTGGTTTTGGAGGAGTTCACAATCATAGAAAGAAACAACCAGACAGATTAAAATTTGGTTCAGGTACCAAAACTACTGATAAGGTTTACAAAGTGATAGTCTTTTGGAATAGAATAAGGACCTTTACAACATTAATAAAAGCCAGTGCATTTAAAAGGGACAACAAATGGTCCTGAGGGGTGTACTACAAAGCGAGATTAATGGGTTAGCCAGCTGTTTCCACTTAAAGTTTAGCAGAAACTTCCGCTTAGAGTTTTCAATGTCAAGAAAGTGGCTCTCCTTTCACCTGGTTAATCACCATGGTAACTGGTGCCGAACACAACCTGGCTCGGACCAGCACCACTTGTCACTTATTCTTTTATTTACAGTATGCTTTGCGTGCAATATAGATTCTTTGCTGGGTGAGTGTTAAATTGCATTATTATGTATTAAATCGGTCAGGCAGACAATGTGGTGCCAAATCTCTTTTACTCTGTGGGAGCACTGAACACAACAGAATACCTGTTCAATCAGTAAAATGAATGAAATCACTTTGTTTTTTTGACAAACTAAAGCAGTTTCCATGTCTTCATTGTGAGGCTGACAGTAACATTTATTGATTAAATGTATCTAGTTTGAAGATTCAGAGTGCTAATATGTCACCTTAGAAACAAACAGCAGCACTGAGAGTGCACTCAGCCATAAAATAATTAACTTGAATTAACATATTTATTTTACCGCTCATGCACTAAATCCTGAGATTAACAGTTTTCTGTAGGAATAATCTCTTGTCTTATTTGAAGCAGTGTTGTATTTTACTATTATACTTGTGTGTTCTCTTTATATTTTTAATCACCAATTTATAATCATCATCATCATCATCATCTGATAACACCTGATAAAAGAAGGGCTCATTCTGAGTCACATGACCCACAAAATACTTATTTTTATGTGACAGCCTCAATCAGAAAATCCTGCTTAACACCGAAAGCTGATAGGCAGCAAAGGCCTGGCTATATTGAACATTTGTAATTTACCCCTCTGAGCAAATGACCATTTGTGGATGAGTTTGAATTACCATATTTTTCGGATCATAAGGCGCACCAGATTATAAGGCCCACTGTTGATGAGCGGGTCTGTTTTCATACATAAGGCAAACCGGATTATAAGGCGCATTAAGCTAAACAAAACAGTCAGGTAAGTAAAACTTTACTCAAATCATTCTTCTTTCTTCCTCCACTACCGTATCATTGATTCATTAATGCTAAATTCTCTCTCAGCTGCTCTATTCCATGTTGTTGCAGTATATTAATGACTAACCTATTGTGGAGGGATTATCTCAGTTGTTCTCCTGACTGAAGTTTGGTCCATTTACAGCATCCTGCCATGCAATTGTATTTGTCCCTAACCATCGGGAACCTTCACGTTAACTTTTATCAAGTGGAAAAAAGTTGGGGTTCATCCTCCAGCTTCACTGTGTTTATGTTATGCTAACATAGCTGTGTCCCTAGTGATCACGTAGCACATCATTATATACCAGCTAGTCCAACTTCAGTAACCCTACAAACGTCACTGCTGTTTAGTTTTCTGTCTTCATTTATGTTTGAAGTAATAGCAGAGCTGTACGTTTTAATTTTTTAGGAAATTTCTCCCTCAGAACATGGTATATTGTCTTTAGGTGCCAACTAGCGAGCTAACTTTCTGCTAACTTCTAACTCTGTTAAATGTAATACATTCTGTTTTCATGGATGCCTGGATGTTAAACTTAATTGTTACACCTGGTAAAGCAGCAATGCTGATCATTTTATTAAAGATGGAAGAATTTAGACAGTTTTTAACTCTCAGTGATGCTGCAGTGTTAGTTTGACAACCCATCAAGCGATGCGGCTTCGTAGCTTTCCAAAGTCATACTAATGCTGGGCTTACACTGTGTGATTTTTGGCCCATTTTGAGACGATTTTTGAGTCGTGCGACCGATTTAGCGATCGGCCTGATTTTGGCCTTCATCGTGCATCGTGTAGTATACGTGAGTTAACGAGACGCGATTAACACCTCACGACCAGCTCCCGGTCATCAATCGCTTGGTCGGGAGGATTCCCGACCGCCGTGAGGGTGTCACCGCAGTTTCTCACACTGCGCACGCGCAGTCACAAATGTCAGCGAAAAAGACGGCGCAGCACGGCAGTGCAGCTTGTGATCTGGACACAAGCGATGGCCATAATTGCCATAAAGCTCATCCGAGCCTTTTCGATGTGGCCTCACAAAATTATCGCGACCACAACAACCGTGAAAATAGTTGGATCTACATTGCTGCTCAATCACAGCTGCCTGGTCAATGTTTTTCATTAGCAATTTAGCAAAGTTGATGATGGTGGTGTGTGTGTCTGTGTGAGTGAAAGACAGAGAGAGAGCGAGCGACAGAATTTCTGTTATAACCTTCATTTTATGGACGCACAGTGTGAGCACTCGGGTCGCATCGGGTCGTATAGTGTGAGACCCTGCATCGTGACCTATGAACTTCTAACCCCTGCGAGTCAATCGTACAGTTTGAGCAGGACCTGAATCACGCGACAGTGTCTGCCCAGCTTAAAACAGTTTTTGACAGCGCCGTGTACCACATAAAATCGGTTTGAGGTCAGTAAGCACAACCACTCTTCATACATATGGTGTCCCTGATTAAAAGGCACACTGTCGATGTTTGAGAAAATTAAAGGATTTTAAGTGCGCCTTATATGCTTACAGTAATACCGTATTTTTCGGACTATAAGTCATGACACCTACACAAAAGTACTTTATAAAGTGCTTTAAATCCTCAAATAGAGTAGAGAAGCTATAAGAACCAGTCCACTTCCTTATGAGTACAGCATCTCTGAGACATCTATTATTTCAGTATACACTGTTAGCCTTTGCAGTAATTTCCATAGCTTAGTACTGCAAAATCAACAGTAAAAAACTCTAAAGGATGTTAGCAGTTTAGTACTGTGATTTGCATGTATTTGTGGGAAAATTCCATGAGATTACATTATTTTTACGGTAACTCACCGTACTCATGGAAACAGCTGTAAAATACAGCAAATGGTGATGTTACTGAGATTATACTATTACACCATCCGGATTTCTGTTGTTTTCTACTGTAGATCTAAGAGTAATTACTTAAATCCTCATTCAGAGTGTATTACTATAAAATGTGATTCACTGTGAAAGTAGTATAACATATAAGGTGGTACTTTTTAAGACACCTCTGCCTAACTACAGTGACCCAACCTAATAATATGCTCTGGTCGTCATTTTACACAAGTTAAGGTGTCACATCCATGAAACCTACACCACTAACCAGCATCAGTCCTACAACTTCACTCTCAAAATTAATAAATTCTGGGACAAGCAGAAACTGTATTTTTAGCGGTGCATTTTGTTGCAGGACAGACTGGTATTAAATACACTCTCCTAAAGAAATAATTCCTTTGTAGCACCTCTTCGTCTTGGTTCAGAAGAGATGTCCTGGATATACGTGATAATATAACACATTATCACAGTTTAGCGCGTTGGGTTGTGTTTTAAAAGCGATTGTTACGTTTTTAAAGCTTTGTAATGCGACAGGCGCGATAGCCGTCACCACACTTTCACCTGACGTACAACGTGACGTATGACGCACATGTCGGGTATTCACTTTCAAAACAACAATGGGGATAGAAAATATTGCTCGAGGTGGTTAATGCTCCTTTCGCTGGTTGCCAACCACCATTAAATAACAACAAGAAGAAAATATTGATCTGCTTCTCTTAGTTTTGCACTTTTAAACCGCAATACTGACTCAAACAAAGCTGCAAAGCAGGAGAACAACATGGCCATCAACTATTCTGTGCCACAGATCCAGTTCGCTGCAGCACAGAGTGATGATGAGACCGATAACATGTGCAAAAGTAGTCAGAGGTAACTGGATGTTCAATCGGGTTAAATGCAAGGTTGATTGGATTATATCTGAAGATCATATGCTATTCGTGATAACTCTGCTAGACTCCAAATTGCTCGTCCATGCGGGAGTATCTCAAAATTAAATGAAACCACTTAACACTTCCTCCCTAAAACGGACTGACATGGGACACATTAAAGTTGGATCGGAACCAGCTAATCAGTCTGAAGTCTCGAATAAGTGAATAAAACACTTATTTGAGAGAAGTCCGAAATGCGTTCTTATTACTGTTTGTTTTGACTTTTAAGCTACCCTACCAGGATATTTTCATTCAAATGCTAAGACAAAATGTCAAAATCTATGAATGTGGAGAATCAAAAGACTAGTTAGGTAATAGTTGCCGATGGATTTATGAGACTTGATAGAAACTTGGACGTTTGCAACAGGTGAATCGGTGAACTACCGAGGTTGCGGCCAAATGGTTAGCTGATCAGTGTTTTCAGGTGTGCTTGAACTACCTGTACGGTGCGGAGTGCTGACTAAGTCATGTTAAACCCATTAAAGCATCGAGCTCAAATATCTTTTCATTTTTGTGCAGTGTTCTATTGTCTGCACACATTTTCTGTTTATTGAAGCCTTTTGTGAATAATTTTGATCATGTAAAAACTGGGAATTGGTCCCTATTGACAATACTCTTATTTTTTGCATTG
>NW_005187554.1:121983-133504 GCF_000239375.1 Pundamilia nyererei | reverse complement strand
CAAAGTGTATATAAAGGCAGAAGTGTGGGGCTTGATATTATATTCATTACAATTCAGTTTATTTGTATGGTGCCAACAAAATGAATGCCAAGGCACTTCACATTGTAGGTTTAAGACCCTACAAAATATAAATAAGAAAACCCAACACTTGAGCATATGTTGTCTGCCATGATATGGATATGACATAGTATGGTTATTGTTTGTACAACCATCTGAGAAAATAATGTATTACATGGTTTGGTAAAAACAAGTGCTTCCTCAATGAAAATATGTTTTCAGTTCTTTTCAGTTTTTGATTTTGGAAATGTGTATTTCAGCAGGGAAAAATCAGAATTGAAATAAAGTGGTGTAAAGCACATGAATTATTTTTTTTTGTGTGTGTGTCTATCTATCTATCCATCCATCCATCCAATTTTTTTGGAACCCTCCAGTCTCTTACAGTATGTTACTGTTAACTGAAATTACAGTAAATTGCGACCTGTTAACAGTAAATGACCGCCTGTTGGGACACGGTATCCTCTAGCAGAGATGAATATTTTTGGTACTGATGATGCGTGATAACGGTAAGTTACTGGTTAATATATTGCAGTTTATTACCTTGCAGTGGGCTTACAGTGAAATACCGTGAATAAACGGTAGTATACCAATTTCTTAATCACAGTATGATGTTACTTTGTTGACGTAATTTACGACATAACGACATAACGGTATCTCACTGGCGTCACTGTCGCCAGTAAGATACCGTAAAAAAGGCTACGGTGCGTTACCATAATTTGTCCAAGAGTATTATACCACACGAGCAAAAAACGGTATCATCCTGCAGAACGGTAAACTACCGTAACACGGCGTCACGGTATGACGCTGGCAACAGTGACGCCAGTATGTTACCATAAAGTGGCGATGAAAAGTCTAACAGTGCACATCTATAAATTAGACTGAACCAGTTCCTGTTTTGAATTATTCAGCATATCACCACAGAACATTTAGGGTGAATATGAGCATGTTTTATAAGGAAACTAGTGTGACTCACACACACTGCTTACAGTGGAATGCTTACTCACAATGCATTCAGCATGGTGTTATGGTGGAGAACAGTCACATGTTTTTGACAAGCGTAAGCACATGAGCAGTAATTTAAATTTATAGCTGACAGTTTTTCACCAAAAATGTCTGAAGTGGTCCCTTTCTCCACCTGTGAGTCATCCTTACTTGTCTGATTTGCTTACTGGCCAGGATAGAAACATCCTAGTTATTTATGTACAATTTCTTCACAGCACTGTGAGCAAATGAACCACAGGGTCAGAAAATAAACAGTAGGCAGCAGGTTAATGGCTTGTCAAAAAGTCCCTGTACAAAGTTTTTGGTAGTTTCCTGTCAGACAGATAATTATTAAAAGTAGAAAAGGTTTTCTAAAATAAATTAAAAGAAATATGTTGTAATGGGAACAGGGGAGAACAAGGAACAATCAGGAAATGAATGGGGAACAAACTTTTTCATGACTAATCTTCTATAGACATATGTTTGACTCTGTTTCCTCATACGATGTTTCGTCCAAATCCAAGATGAACTATTAAAATGGGTTTGAATCAGCCCATTAATATGAAGGAACACTGCTACGCCACTGTATTTGAGTCAAATATGAGAGCAATCAAAAAGAACTACCTCCTCATCAATAAACCACAACAATCCCATCCATCTCTCTAGAGCTATGATGGATAGACATGGACCAGTCTAATTAAAGGATGAATTATGGAATGGATTCAATTCATCACTATTCTGTCATTGCTATTAAATTCACAGTCAGTCCCATTTTTCCATATCTGGGTTGCGCCGCATTTCTGCAACTATCAATCATATATCAAGAAAAAAAATTTAGTCCCAGCAGGGGATCTTATGTAGTTTATCTGGGCCAAACTTCTGGTAAAACAACTCTCTGCTTTAGGTATTCATGTTAAGACAGGCCTTATGCATAATCCCCAGTGTACATACTGATGAACCCTTTAAGCTGCATATGGCAGGCAATATGGCATTAGAACCAACATGCTGGGAGAGTCTATTGAATGGTTTTACAGCCGATTGTCCACACACACACACACACACACAAATAAAATGTACCTTTTGCGCACACATTAGCATAGAAACGTTAGGATATTAGTGATTAGGTTGGCCATGCTGTACATAAATAATAATAATAATAATAATAATAATAATAATAATAATAATAATAATAAACGCCTCCTAGCAACACCTTGCATCTACATTTTAAGAGATTTAGCCTATGTACTAGATGCTACAGGTCAGTTAACACTCTCTGTCAAAAGAACAACAAACTCAAAGAGGGCACTTGAAGGAGACAGCTGGCACTGAAAAAAAGGCCAAACGTATCATTGCCCTTAAGTGTCCCTTTCTTCAGAAATGTGGGGAAGATAATAATAAGCCGCTGTCAAAATTCTTGAACAAACAAGCCAAGATTAGATCACAAATACAAAACAACATTCAGGGGTTGCTGTCATTTTATGTCCAGTGCTGTGTATCTCAGCACCTAAAAGGAACTCTTGTGTGAGCGCATACGTGCTTCTGAGTTTCTGTGAACGCGCACATGTTCATCAGTATGTAAAGTGGGAAATCTATTATACAGTAGAACACACAAGGAAGGGAGAGCATGAGAAAGAATGTGAGCCAGTGCCTCAGGCTCAATGTAGTTTTATTAGTGGGGCTGTTGAGGAAGTGGGTTGCAGTAGAATGGACCACTGCAAGCTGCTATTTTTTTCCTCCCTGCAAAAGTACGCAAACGCCAAAATCTCTTGAATTTCAGTGCTTTGCGAGATACTAACACCATTACTTTGGAAAGAGCTCTGCAGCACCTTGAAAAGTGACTACACAACAGATGAATTTACAAATTCCAGTTCCTGAAATCCATTTTTGTGGACAAGTTTCTGAAGAAAGTTGGTCCTTTTTGTCTTGAAATAACCCCAATCATATTGTTTTGTTTTACCTTCCTTTTAACTTATATTTGTTTAACTTATATTTGTTATTGGTTTACAGGGCCGCTGGTGTTACGTGAAACTAAACGTTTAAATATATCATATTGAGTCTGAGTCAGCCTCTTAGTTTATTCTTAGTAAATATTTAGTTCTTGTTAACTGGATGATCCTGCCAAAGACCTATCTTTACCTCTCCCACCTCTGTGGGACCCTTGTGTGTCAGCCAGTGTCTCATGATTTTGTAGTGGCTTTCTGGATTCACTGTCTGCCCACACATCTGCTGAATACTTATCAGATACCTGTCTGTAAAATACTTACCTGAATGCCTTAATTGCATATTTACCCTATACCTACTTGTGCAGTCCTTATCTGAATTCCTTTATTAGCTCTCTCTAAATAAGCTCTTTAACTGTTTCCAATTGTCACGCCCTGCATTTGGGTCCACTTACCACATCTTAACTGCATCAATATTAACTGCTAACCACCGGCAGCTTCATTAGTAGGGGATACAGTAGTTAGGAATCTGAAAATATTAGGTATATTAGAATGAATTAACATTAAACAATTCTTATAACTGTTTGTTTTATCTAAGTGTGTTTCAGTACTTAGAATTCAAGAACCAGTACCCATTCAATTCTGGCTCTTAAAATATGTCCTTTAGATTCTATTCATAACCATTATGGAAAGAACTCTCAGGCACAGTCAGGAACCCTTTTCTATGGTCTCTGGATCATATCTTTGCTTTTCACAGATGTCCTGTTAGCTTCATCAAACAGTGAATTAGCACCTCTAATTCTGAGGCAGTATTTCCTAGCCAGTAAAATGATGGCTTTCCCACTTTGGGTTGTAATTGGTATGTGCCTCAAGTGCATGACTTCATGTATTTTGTGTTCTTGTCCATAAGTAAAGTGAGAGAGTGGAGTGGGTGATTAACAGATGGATTGGAGCAGGATCTGCAGTGATACAGACATCGTGCTGGTTTACTGTAATGAAGATAAATCTAAGAGTGAAAGCGATGCACAATATTTGTTGGTCAGTTGACCTTGGTACCCCTACCTATAACTTAAAAAGTCATAAAATTGTGGATACAAGTGTGTGACAGGAGTGATGGACCACATATTTCACACTTTCAAACACTTTTCTTTATTCTCAGCTTTTCAGCTGCCAGCCACACGTACACAACAACAACCTCAGGACCCAGTTCATTCTTTTTAAGCCGGTGAGGCATGATTGCTGATGGAGCTCTGGTGTGTGGGTCTCCCGTGCAGCTGCGCCACAAACCACGTCCGCCACAAAGTGATAGCGAGTTTCCTCCAAAAAGTGTCTGGACTCACAAATACAGATGGATGATGAGTTATGTCATGTGCAAGGCATTCACAATGGCGCTGCTGATGCCCTTTTGTCTGTTGAGGTTGGTCAGACTAGGACACCTTACAGATGCGTCCTAAGTGAGGTGTTTTGGGACTAGAGCTTGGAAAAACTTTCTCTTTTTTTATTTAATTTGTGAATGCCATGCCAACAAATACAGGATTACTGTAATACCTAATAGTCACCAGATGTTATTTCCATCGAAGTTAAAACACACAGATGAAGGTGACAGCTAAATGCAGAGAAATGACTTGGGAAAGTGATTGTGTCAGATCATATTGTTACATGAAAGTACATGAAGGTTTGATATCTTAAGAAACAAAACTTTAATTTGAGATCCTTTATCATTTACTGTGAATGTATATTGGTGAAATATACTATGAGAAGAAACAATCCACAAAAACATACTGGCTAGTAGAAATGACCTCAATGAGATGTAAATCTCTTAAAGATTTATGAGATGAATTACTGTATGCGAAAATTTACACTTCCATGAAAAGCAAATAAAAACAAATATCTACCCACGTTCACCAAGAAATTCCTGCATAAACCAGAACTTTTGTGTGCATGCCTTTGTGTGTGTGTTTGTGTGTGTAAATCAGCAGTTTTTGCATAAATTGGAGCTTCAGCTTCTCTTGGGATCCATCTGCAAGCTTTATGCTATGATATTTAGCTTTTAAGGATGCGTGAGGCTGGTAATAAAGTGCTGGAACATTTGTAGTGTAACAGAAGAGAGGATGGTATTTGCAGTGGATTTGCAGAGGTGAGTCAGAGGTCACAGCACATGTTGGCCTGTTCTGCTCACCAGTGAGTCTAACCTTTGCTGGGGTCCATTAGTGACAGGAACAGTCTCTTGGGGTGGAACAGGGTGAAAGAAAATGAACAGCTGGACTGATTTCCTGTCTCCATGCTGTTTGATGCTTGGGGCAAATTTGCTAATATCCATACAGAAAGCAAGCTTGATGTTTGTGTTGACATGCCACATTTCACTTGAATGGTTTTTCCAAAGTTTGTGCATACTCATTTCTGTACAAGTGTGCTTTTTGTCGATATGTCAGGCAAGTTTGTGACTGGAAGGTCACCAGCTGAAATCCCTGCACTGTGTGAGAAAATGTGTGAGGAGAATGCAAATTGAGTAAATCTCTGTTTTCCCATTAGCTACCACTCAAGTGCCCTTGAGCAACAGCTTGGAACCCTAACTGTTTCTGTGAAACCACATCAACTGGTCAGATCCTGCAGGCCATCTGCATGTGATTTGGTCACAGTGGGAATCAGCTAAAAAAAAAATGCATACACTTTCGTCATATTATTAATCCTACAAAAGTTTTTTTTTTGTTTTTTTTTTAAGATAACATTTACAACATTTTACTGGCAATAGGGAAGAGATGTCACGTAGAGGAATTCGTTGTGACCACTTTTTTAAAAATGCAAGAACATGCCCACAGCAGGAACCTAAAGTGACACGGGTGAGTACACATTTTTATTACAGGGATATTTTTGCACTGATTTTAAAAAGTTATGTAATGCCAGACATGTTACTGGGGAGGAACTTTTTTGTAGTCTGAAATTTGCTAGTGGTTAAATATGCCTGTTACTTGCCATGTGGTTTCTCCTCCACAGTTGTTGCTATTTAATTAGTTTTATTTGCATTTAATTGGAATCCACTTAGACTTACCACCCTGCTTTCTTCATCAGCTGACATAGAGGTCACCCAAATGACTGTAGCTATGGTGAATAACCATTTATTCTGGACCATCCTTACTACTGGACATTTAGTCTAACATATAATTCAGCTCCACTGCCACAGAGACAAATACAAATATTCTTCCCTTATTGTATTATATTTAGGATTTTGATTTATTGAGCTCTTAACTTCTTCTTGTTTTTCTTTTGACTTATTTTACATTGTGACCACAGTGATGTGATTTTGTTCCCATATCTTTCAGGATAGGCAAAGTACAGTAGTTGCAAAGTCAAGTGTCCTAGGGTTGTAGAGTACCAGTGCTGATTTGGTTAGGTATGAATTTTCACTTTTTTATTCTTTTGTAGCTCTTTGGTGATTTTGACACTGTGCTTTGGTTTGTTATCATGCTGAAGTATTCCCTTTCTAACCACAATATTACTTCACCACTATCTTACAATATTTCCATATTGCCACTATCCCACCACATCACTGGTATTATTGCAGGTCAGGTTCACAGAGTACATCTAAACATGTGCAAGTGTCTTGGTAACAGCTATCCAAAAAATATGTTCTCAATATTCCTAAATCTTCATTCACAATCTGTCGTGTTCTTAGCAAAATGTAATCTTGCAGTTTTATGCCAAAAAAAGGCAAGATTTTTTTTTCTTTTTACCCCAAGGACAATGTGCACAGAGGTCAAGGTTATGCAGTGTCAGAGCTGTCACAGAAACTCCAATTTCCATTGATGACACCTGTTCCAAGTCCGAAGCACTTGACAGTCTGTTTTTCACAGCTAGATTGTGCACAATATCTGTGGTTTTACAGCACAGCCAGTGCTGTCCTGATTAGTGGTAGCCTGAATTGTTCTGCCTCCAGATTACTGTGCAACTGAGGCCATTTTCTGATTGTTTGTTGTTCAGTCATTTTTTTTTTGTGAACAATTTCTTAAGACTACATTCTTCAGTTGAAGCTAGATATCAAAATAATGAAGAAAAAAAACATTCACATCTTTAACCCTCAAAAATAACCTTAAAAGTTATTACCACAAATATTAATATTAGTGTAAAAAGCACCAAGCTAATTACAGATAGAAGTATTTCAGACTTAACCTTTATCCTGACACAGTTAGATTGTTTTCTTTCCAACATACTGATCAACCAATAATCTGTACTACAGGGTGTGCCATTTATATGGATACACCGTAATAAAATGGGAATGGTTGGTGATATTAAAGTCCTGTTTGTGACACATTAGTATTTGTGAGGGGGCAAACTCCTCAAGATGGGTGGTGACCATGGTGGCCATTTAGAAGTCGACCATCTTGGATACAACTCTTGTTTTTTCAATAGGAAGAGGGTCATGTGACACATCAAACTTGTTGGTAATGTCACAAGAAAAACAATGGTGTGCTTGATTTCAACGTAACTTTATTCTTTCATCAGTTATGTACAAGTTTCTGACCACTTATAAAATGTGTTCAATGTGGTGCCCATTGTGTTGGATTGTCAATGCAACCCTCTTCTCCCACTCTTCACACACTGATAGCAACACCGCAGGAGAAATGCCAGCACAGGCATTGAGTATCCGTAGTTTCAGGTGCTGCACATCTCGTATCTTCACACCATAGACAAGTGCCTTCAGATGACCCCAAAGATAAAAGTCTAAGGGGGTCAGATCGGGAGACCTTGGGGGCCATTCAACTGGCCCACGACGACCAATCCACTTTCCAGGAAACTGTTCATCTAGGAATGCTCGGACCTGGCACCCATAATGTGGTGGTGCACCATCTTGCTGGAAAAACTCAGGGAACGTGCCAGCTTCAGTGCATAAAGAGGGGAACACATCATCATGTAGCAATTTCAAATATCCAGTGGCCTTGAGGTTTCCATTGATGAAGAATGGACCCACTACCGTTGTACCCCATATACCACACCAAACCATCACTTTTGTTGGTCCAACAGTCTTGGAGGGATCCATCCAATGTGGGTTAGTGTCAGACCTAGGGCTGGGCGATATGACCCAAAATTCATATCTCGATATTTTTTAGCTGGATGGCGATATAAGATATATATCTCGATATATTTTTTAAAGCCATAAAGTAAGAACAAAAAGAGAGTTCTTAGTCAAAGCTGTGTCCCAGATGTCACACAGGCACTTTTATTAACATAGAGCAGATGTACATAAAATTTACTCAAAAATAAATTATGAGCATTTATTAAATAATAATGCTCCATAAATAAAAGAAAACAATGTTGTTTTTGTGCATAACAAAAAGCTCACAATTGTGCAGTCAAAATGTAAACTAGACGCTGCTGAGCATAATAACGACGGCTTTTTTCGCTGCTGTTTTGTTCCCTTGTTGTGCGTGACTGACAGCCTGGAGTTTGTAATCCGCTTCGCAACCACGTCTCTTAACAGGTGCCATTTATGGTCCTTATACACAGTAGGGTAATATTACGTTGAAGCACAGTACGTATCACTCCGCGAGGCTCAGCCGTAATGCTCCGACAATCCATCAAGCGGTGCAGCTCCGTAGCTTACCAAAGTCGTACTTAAACATTTTTTGACAGATTGCTGAGCGCTGTGTTCCACATAAAATCGGTTCGCGGCCATCAAGCACAACCAGAATTCATACATAAGGCGCGCTGTCAACTTTTGAAAAAATGCAAGGATTTTAGTCCGTGCAGCACCTCTGGGCTGCATGGCGTTAGCGTGGTTAGCTCGTTAGCGTGGTTAGCTAGCTAACACGTTGATGCCGTCGAGCCCCACGCACGGGGCGATGCGCAGTAACTCGTTAACGGAGATTTGCCGTGTCCATCTTGTCGCTTCCTGCAGGTGAAGCGATGGGGGAGGAGGGGGAGTTGTGTTCAGTGAAGGAGAGGCGAGGCCGAGTAACGTTGCGTAAAGATGAAAGTGGACGAAAGAGAGGCAAACTTGCGGCTCCACAAGTATAATTATAACGTAACATAGACTATATTGATATAAAGGATATGGTCACATCTTATAGCTCGTATAAAAACATATCGATATTTTTTAAAAACTCGATATATCGCCCAGCTCTACTATAGCGGTGGTTTTGTTTGTTAACTTCACCATTCACATAAAAGTTTGCCTCATCACTGAACAAAATCTTCTGCGTGAACTGAGGGTCCTGTTCCAATTTTTGTTTTGCCCATTCTGCAAATTCATTTGGGTCATCCTCGTTGAGATGCTGCAGTAGCTGGAGTTTGTAAGGGTGCCATTTGTGAGTAGCTAATATCCGCCGAAGGGATGTTCGACTAATGCCACTCTCCAGTGACATGCGGCGAGTGCTACGCTGTGGGCTCTTGCTGAATGAAGCTAGGACAGCCACTGATGTTTCTTCATTAGTGACAGTTTTCTTGCGTCCATATTTTGGCAAATCTAACACTGAACCAGTTTCACCAAACTTAGCAAGCAGTTTGCTAACTGTAGCACGGGAGATGGGTGGTCTCGTAGGGTGTCTTGCATTGAAATCTGCCGCAATGACCCGGTTACTACGTTCACCAGATATCAACATAATTTCGATCCGCTCCTCACGTGTCAATGGCTGTGAACAAAGGCAAACTTGTAAATAACTCATGGAAGAATAAAGTTACATTGAAACCAAGCACACTATTGTTTTTCTTGTGACATTACCAATAAGTTTGATGTGTCACATGACCCTCATCCTATTGAAAAAACAAAAGTTGTATCCACGATGGCCGACTTCTAAATGGCCACCATGGTCACCACCCATCTTGAAGAGTTTGCTCCCTCACATATACTAATGTGCCACAAACAGGACTTTAATATCACCAACCCTTCCCATTTTATTACGGTGTATCCATATAAATGGCCCACCTTGTACTACATCTGTACTGATCAAGTTCATCAAGCTCCTAAAAAAGTTTAAAAAAGTTTATCTGTCTTTTTCATGAATACCAAGCCCTGTCATATCAGTCAGTGGGCATGAAGTAATTGGATTTCTTGTAATCAGTCCAGGCACTGCTTTAAATAATTGAAACCCTCGGTCAGCCAAGACCTGAGAAAATAAAGACCAACCTGTGTTGTTTCTCATGTTGTTTTGAACATAGCTATTTCTACTATTCCAACTGTCTGGGGTCCTTCTGTCTATTGGCTCTACTTCCTCTTTTCTTTGCCAAGGTTGAAAAGACATCTTTCAGTGATATAATGTACTGTAGATGATGGTCTAGTCAAAGTTTTTACAATTACAATTTTACATTGAGGACAGAATTATTTTTATTTGTTAAGATGGTCTTTTTATGCCAATCACGTTAAACATTTGACATGTTCTCTGTTCTATTATAAATAAAATATTGATTTTCAACAATTATTTCATTCTTTTCTTTTTTACGTTTTACACAGTAACATAACTTTATTCAGAATTGGGACTGGACATATCCAGAACAATAATCAAATCAAAACATTTTTTTAAGTGTCCTAAAAATTCCTACTTGGTCTATCAGCTGTTAAGCTGCATTACAGTCCAATGTGAGCTTGCAGACCTCTTTAGTCTTCCTCCCCCATTTTCTTTCCTCTATACTACCATGACTTATCTCTCCATTGTTGGATGAAGAGAATAGAGAGAATTGAGGGTTAACAGGGTCTTGTTCTCTTGAGATGGCACACTTATTGACACGGCCACACAAAAAGCACCAGAGAATAAGGAGGTGGCTGGTAAGGAGACACTGTGCTAATGAAGTGTATCCTTCACTATCTATCAGCCGTCTTGTGGCAACTATCAAAGAACTAAATCAATACAGATGTGGTCAAAGATTCAGCTGTGCTTGAATGGAACTGCTAACCTCAATCTGTCTTTGTCATTAACTCTCCTCTTTGTGCCCCTTCTTGGTTAATGGTAATAAACTAATTTAATAGTAGAAGTTGCTCTCTTCTGTCTGGTTGTGGCTTTTTTTAAAGCAATAGAATCTGAAATGACACTGCCGAGGCACACAAAGTTTTTTGTAGTTATCCTTTTATGCATCAAATGTGATGTCTGATCATTTTGCATAATTGTGTAGCTTGATATTGTTTTTTTTATGCAATGGATATAAAGAATTAGTTTTTTCTTTTAAAAGTATTTTGATAGGTATAGGCAATAAAATATGTTTATGCAAGTATTGGTACAGAAGCAAGTTATTCCAGTATTGTAAGTGAAATAAGGCAATGTTTTACGAGTAGGATGTATATTAGACACGCCAGTCCACCCTGTCTCATCAGCGTGAAATCGACATGCACGCTTAAGTTGCAGTTATTTCAAGTCAACATTTTTGCTGGATTATTTAGCAAATTATGAACAATAGTAATAAGCTCAAAAAAGTGTCAGTTAAGAGCCACAATTTACTTGATTTTAAAACAAAAAGTACTTGTAATCTTGAGTTTGTTATGCTTCTTACAATCGTGCGACGCAAACACATGTACAGGTTAAAAATGGTAAAATGGTAAATGGTCTGTATTTGTATAG
>NW_005187554.1:119513-120874 GCF_000239375.1 Pundamilia nyererei | reverse complement strand
AGTTGGGCATAACTTGCTTTTCGCAAGTTTATCGCCGCTCATCATCCACGCCTCCAGCTGAACGCGTAGTGCTACTTTGAAGTTTGTTTTTCGCGCTACTTCGTGTATGTGACCAACATACCACTCTTGAACCCCGATCCTTCCGCCAGGCAACGTAGTGCCGTACAACAGCGGAACAAACAAAACAAATCCGCTCATGGTCAATCCATAGAAAAGCCGCACCTGACTAAAAGCCGCAGGATTCAAAGCTTGTGCAAAAAGTAGCGGCTTATAGCCCGACAATTACGGTACTGTAATTACTTCATTCTATGTAAAAAAATTACTGTAAAGGAGGGAGACAAGATGGCTCCAGTATGTTCAGCTCGCCGTCACTCCACCTGTTTTCTGGTTTTCTGTTTGCTGTTCTTTGCCTTAACTGTGGAAATTAACTCGCTCCGGACTTATGACCGAAAAACTCTTTTTATCATCCGAGACTCAGCAGTGACAGCACCTTTGTCCTTTGTTTTTGATGGGCAAACAAGCAGTGCGCCTCCACCGCTCGATGGCATTCCGCCTTACCTACGTTGCACCTGGTTCCTCCCTCCCAAGCTACACCGGAGAAAGCGCTGGAGAAGACGAGGGAAGCGAAGTGGTCTCCTGGCTCGTACAAAGGCATTCCTGTCAGTTTCTTGCCTGGCTGATCCTCCCCTTGTACAAATGGGTTTCTGCTACTCTGCCACTGTGAGAGGCTCACTCCAACCCAGAGGACCCTGGGTGCGCACTGTCTCTCCAACTACGCCTGGTGCTGCTCCTGTTTCACCGGTGGGCCCGCTTCTCGGCCCGCGCTTCCTTCAGTCGTCTGGTTCGCTCCTTGCCATGCCGGCGGTGGCGTTCTCCTCAGGTGAGCGACTCTCTTCCACCTCCGGCCCACGCCTAATACCTGCTCCTCTCCTGCGTGACTCTCCAAGCACGTCGCTGGTTGCTCCTGTTCCGGGTGCTGGGTCATCGGCTCCTCTCCAGCCACGGATCCGCAGACTTGGTACCGTTATTTCAAACCTCCGCCCACTCAGCCGCACATCAACCCCGATGACAGCTACTGATCTCACCTTATCTATGGCTTTGATCAACACTCGATCCCTCTCCAATAAGACGTTTCTGTTCAAGGATTTCTTCTTCCCTGTGTGCAGAAGATTTAACTGCTCTTTTTAACTAGGGCTGCCACAAACGATTATTTTGATAGTCGACTAGTCACAAACGATTATTTTGATAGTCGACTAGTCACCGATTATTTTTGCGATTAGTCGACTAATCAGATCATCATCCATTGGACGTACAGCGTACAGCTTATTGCACCAGCAGCATCTGGTCTTATTAAACTATCA
>NW_005187554.1:78841-105200 GCF_000239375.1 Pundamilia nyererei | reverse complement strand
GTGTTTCTGGAATATTATGTTTTTGTTGCTGCAAGTGCTTTTTATGCAGTTTTTGCAAAGCCATATGTGGAAGGAAACCGTGACCGAGGACAAGCTGATGGCATAAGATGTAAGTACAACTCCTCCGGTTTCATATGCAAAAATAATTATTGCGCTTGCTCACGTGGTTGGAGTGCTACCGGGATTTAAAAATAGTTACGCAAAACGGAGCGTGCTGCTCTGACCGGTTTTAAAGGGTTAAACTCATGTGTTTTTGGAACCAGCTCTGAGTGTCCAGGAACTGCAGCTTTTTGGCAGATATGTGTTGGCTTCATCTTTCAGTCTCTGAGGCTGATCCTTGATAGAACAATGCAGAATTTGCAGTCTGTCAATAAACACATACAATTTACCCACAATATGGATAGTCCTTTTACAGAAAAAAATAAAAACAGCTAGATGGTGATGATATTGTTGTATGATTCACAATGTGCTGTTTTAAAATATAGGTTTTGATGTAGTTTTGTTTTCTTTTTGGATTGCAGGTTAAACTTTGATGTTATGAAACTTAAACACTCTAAAAAGCATTACTATGAGAACATATTATTGTTAAATACTGAATTAAGTTATATTGGTATAATATATTTGTTATTTTTTATCTCACTTGGCCATTTGTATTTCACTGTGCCTATTTTTCTTTTTACTTTCCTTTGTCTCTGATGGTGCAACCTTCCTTCTTTTTGTCTTGGGGAGCAAAACATAAATAAAAGAGCTAATCCCACCTGGATCCAATGAAATATTTGAGGGCTCCTTGGGAGGGTCCTTCCCAGATCTTAAAATTTGAAAGCCACATCATCTCATAAAGTAAAATCACCAAGGTATTACACATTACAAAGGGTGGGAGTTTACTTATGAGAGACTCAGCTGGGTGGTTGATGGCATTAACTGCAATATTTCAAAAGGAAAAAAAATACATCAAAGTCTTTTTCTGGCTGCTCGGTTCAAATGGTGTCTGAACCCAGTTTGACATGACTCTCAAATTTTATTGAACTATCTATCAAAACCATCATCATCTTCTTCTTGAGCTGCATAAAGCCAGAGGAAATGAACCCATTAGAGGGTTCCATCACAAGAACAAATGTCACTGCTAGTTTCATCTCCTACTGCAAGAGAGATGCATTTCTTAACATCACAATGTGAAGCCTTTATTTGATAAAGGGAGAAAGAAAATAAAACTAGAATAAATTAAATATGGGTGGAGACAATCAATAACCATTTAAAGCTGGCCTGACACTGCAATAATTATGTGTTTTCCTCCTTTTTCTATCTTAACCCCAGAGAGTTGCATTTACAGCTGCTTTTCCATTGTCTGTTAAAATCTAAAATCAGAAACCAAGCTTCCCTTTTATAATACATATATTTGGGATTTCTTTTTAAATTCGTGAAAACGCATAGCATGGTGATACTTGTATGAGAAGACTTTTCTTCTTTGTTTGTCGGCACAGCTTTAAAGGGTGGTAAAAGAACTCTCAGTTCCTCTGTCTTCTGGCAGTGTTATCACATCCTACTGAAATAAGGCCATCTCACCAACTCACACAGAGGGAATTGTGGATTGTAGATAATTACTGATTCCTACTGGAATATTTCATACTGAGCAAGATAAATTAATTGATAAGAATCTCACTTTTTATAGTACTCATTTCCTCCTCCAGTGTGAGTAAGACCAAAGCACTGACTTACATTTCTTTTTTTTTTTTACTTCATTTTGGGGGCATGAGAGCAAGCAGCATTTACTGGCCGGAAAAGCAATTATCATTAGTTCTAAGGATGTTCACAGACAACGGACTCTGTAGAAGTCGGCAAAATAATTCTTCCTCGGTGATGTTTTTCAGTTGAAATTTGGTGAAAAATGCAGCTTATTATATTTAACTAGAAATAAAAAGTGTCAGAAGCCAAAGAACGGTATTTGATCATCTACTCCTGCCTGCATATTCACATTAACAGATTGAATATGAATGTTAGTTTAGGCAGGGTACAAAGTCCAGTTCACCTGCAGTGCCAGCTGATCATCTGATCCCAGTGCTAGCACACATCAACTGATGTGTCAGCCTTTTTACACATCTTTCACATTTGGCATAAATCACTACACTACTTAAACTGTCTTGTACTACAGTACCTACACCTCCTGCACATCTCCAAGACACTTTGCAACCCATCCTTATGTGGCTTGATGCTTTTTTTGTTGTTGTTAATGCCTGCTCTGTTCCACACTGTGTGCACATGTAAGGGCGGGGAGGTATCCTCTCCCTTCCCTACACATTCCATGCAAGAGCAGGAAAGTCCCAGCGCAACGCCATGCCACCAAACATAAATTGCTGAGCTACACAAATGGATGAAAAGTCTTCTTTTGACTACAGTGGTCCTGACCAAATTGTTAAATGAGTTTAACATAAGCTTGTCGTAGATTATTTTTATCCAACATATGCACATCTATCTCTAGTCAACCTAAGGTCGCCATGCCATTGTTAAAAAAAAGCAATGGAAAATTTAAAAATTATCAAATATTCAGGGGGACTATTTAGAGTTGTTGTTCCTGTTCTATCTGACTTCTAAAGTAAGTTTCCTTTCACTGCCACTCAGAAATTGCTTTCATTTTATGTGATTGAGTGAGCTATTGTGTCATAAATCAAAAATGTGATGAACCTGGAGCCTTGTGTGAAGGGAGCTGAATTAATTTTTTTTCATCAAGTTTCTCGCTGATTCAAGTTTCTTACTCAAAAGGTTTCTAACAGTAACGCCTGACTTATGTAGGTAGACAGATTGTTGGATAAATGAACAGAGAGGCAGGCATAGAAAATGAAAGATTTCTTTAGTGATATTATCTGATGAGTCTGGTGTTTATACTCAAGGTTATGTTTCTATAGAAACTCAGATTCTGGTCCACATACTGGAATAACATGTTTGAATTGCCAGATTGACAGAAAAGGTTTCCCTAGTGCAACTGTTGAAAAGCTAACTGTTTTGTTATGGTGGAACTGCAAGTGCCAATAATTTTTGAAATATTTTAATATTGCTATTGTGACCATCCTCATGTTCAAGATGTAGAAAAAGTTGAAGATTTTTTCTAATGAAAAAACTAAGATATTTAAACAAGAACAGTCGTCCATGGTGCCAATGTTGATCCCTTGGCTTTTCATCTAATTCCAGAATACATTTGTTTGTGAAACAAAACATACATTTGTTTCTGAAAACAAACAAATGTATGCCATTAACGTCTTTCTAGAACTTTGGCATGGATGTTTCCTTTTGGCTTGTTTGTGTCTGCAGCCACTGGAGAAGTGGTGTAACTTGTTTCTCATTAGTGACACTGGCAACACCTAGACCCATTGTTCCAGTGCTACACAAAACCTCTCCGAGCTCTCCTCCATGAGGCACCTTTTTGATTTTGGTTGGTCTTTGGTTTGGATTTTCACATTAAACAACATTGCGAACGCTATTTGCTCATGCACTCATTTCCACAACAGATTGTTCTGATCACACACATCATTGTTAGCTTAAGTTCTTTCCTTCTTTCCTTTATTTAAAATGCAGTGTTTTTATTGGCATTTATGTGCATCTCCCTTTTTGTCATGACCACTCAGTCCGATTTGTGTCACTATACACAATCAGTTATAATAACCTTTGCAAGTAAATCTGTCAAGCAAAATATACAAAACAAAAGACATTTGTTAGGGTTTCAGTGATAAAACAATAGATATTTGGACACCCAATCGTGGTTTTGCCAAAGATCACAGTTAGCTTGCAGAACTAATTAACAATGTCTGGGCATAGAATCAACATTTTTTTTTTTATTAGCTGTGGTTTGCTTTACATTTCTGCCAGTTCAGTTCACCCACATTGCATCATTAACAAACTGATATTTTTTTTCTTCATGGCCCATAGGTTCTATGTGGGAGTTCACTTCAGAGATTTAACAATTTTTCAAAAATATTTCTTCCAACAGGGATATGCTTCAGACCATTATCCTGCAAAAAGATCCACTTACATCACAAAGCTGTTTTGGACACATGGCTAACTGCAAGAAGGTGGATCCATGTAGATAATCATGAATGACCACTGCATGGTCCCGTAGGCTAAGATGTCAACACTGCCTAGCTGGATGCGGTGGCCCTGGTGTTCCTGAGTTTCATCCTCAGGTTTTGAGAGTTATTCAGCTTTTCACACAGGATCAATTCGCCTTATCTAGATTTTGAAGACAACCACACATGTTGTATTATTGGTTCAATTCTGAAGTGATCAGCCATTCTGAAGGTTTCAAAGCAGAGCTGTTGCTTCTGCATATTGAATGGAACCTGTTGAGGAGATTTAAGCATGTGACAAGGATGCCTTCTGGGAACCTTGAAGTGTTTATGGCTACTTCACTTTGATGGAGACCTCATGGCCAATGTTCCTTCTAATTTTTCATGTGTCTGAGCAAACACACAAACTCCCTGAGTGGCCCCTTGGACCACTGTGAGCAACATCAGACGTGTGCACTGTGGTTACATGGTTTATTAAAATAATCAAATTACAGCATTTACATTTATGTTAGACTACTTTTAATTAACTGCTTTAGCCCACTTACAATGAAAATGTAAAAAAAATCTAGTCATTGACCTGTGTAGTATGTTAACAGTAAAAATAACTTGAATTCCAATTTTGAAAACACAACTTTCTTTTTATAAAGCTCTGACTTGTATAATGAGCCTGTGGTCTGGGAGAGAGTCCTGTAACTCTCTGTCTGTAAAATACAGTATATAATGACCAATGTTGGGCAATTAATTATATAGTTACTTGTTCAAAAAAGTAACTCAGTTTGGCAAACAACAAAGTTTTTTGCAGCTATTTTTTTTTAAATGCAGCGAAGGTGTTTTTAAACAAACATTTCAAACTATTTACAGAACAATCAGCTGTTCTGCATCAAATTTGATGCCACACAAATTATTTGTGCCTCCAAAAAATAATTTCTGTCCACTATGAGATAAAGGAGAACAACAGCCTGATACCTGCAGGCCTGACAACAGGAGATGTATCACTCCTGTAGCACCTGTAACATTCAGCAGTCGCCTCATTTTTCTGACACACACAACAAAACTATTGCCTACACTACACACTAACTACACAAGATTTGCGCTAAACGTCACAAATCTCAAAACACCGCCGTCACTCCTAAAACTTCCCCCCGTTTCTTAACAACTGAATGCCATGGTGCAATATCATTTTTTGATTGGTCGACATGGTACATTTTTCCACCAATAGGAAAGGGTGGGGGGGGGTTTGGTTTTGTTTTTGCTCACAGGCGGAGAGTGCTTTCCAGCGTTTTCCTTATAAAACGCCATTTTTACTGTTTCTTCCCGCAGTAAATATAAACAACGATAGTATTCAGGAAGAAAACCAAATATTGCAGGTATTTTTATCATAACTCTGGTTTTACGTGGCCTATAAACACAATTTAAAAACTGGTATAAAGTCCACACTTTTTCCATCAATTGTTCCATCTGTCCTGCTCACATCTCCAAAGGTTGTACACGTTGTCATTAACGTGGCTTCACTCCACATCAGCCACGCCGCTTTGCTAGCTAAAACACCGGTGTCGGCACATAAGGACGCTGTCATAGCCTGTCAGCAACGTTGATTAGCTGCGTATATACGAATGTGAATTGGCTGGACTATGGGAGCAGCCAGTCACTTACTGACTAACACTGCAAAACAGAATTTTTAGTTTTAATTTTAATTTCAATTCAGGTTAGATTTTTTTTTGTGCGCTACGCAAATTTTCTGTGCACAGAGACCGTGCCAGCAGTGCGCAATTGCGCACGTGCGCAGCTTAGAGGGAACATTGCTCATGGCAGACCCATGACAAACTGGAGAGATTACATATTATGACTAGCATGAGCATTCTTTGGTTATCATGGTTCTAGCTGTTTAGGACCAGGTAACCATGTAAAAGACATAGTTGAGCCACTGGTACTTACCTTATGTGAATATGTCATTGTTACTATGCCAGTGTGTAAAACACCACTTCCATAGCTAGCTCCAAGATGACGGGTGACAGATCAATGAACATTATTAGAGTGCTCAAGGCTAGATGACATAAATAAAAATGGCAGGCTTGTTAGGTTATCAGGTTAGATCACATGTGGTGTTTCTTTTATCATTTCAGATACCAAAGCTAAATATAGAAATGCAGTAAATGGAGCAGTATCCAGGCAACCACAAGTGGGTTAATTCTCACCTATTCCAGGAACTCACCTGGTACAGAAATGTGAGAATTGATGGACACAGTTAGCAACAAACCAGCAGAAACTAGATGAAGGACAATAGTATAAATTGTATAACAATCTTTAGTCAGCAACTTTCTCATTTATACTGCATGTGCTTTTTTTGTTTTTGTTTGCTTTTCTTCATTTATTTCTTCATTTAATATAATGTGTTTTTTCTTTTTTCTTTTCATTATTTATTTTTGAGTCACTTCCCGAAGCCTTCAGAAAAGTTATGAGGGAGTGGCAACATTTGTGGCAGCATGATTACTGTACACCAGTGGCACACTATTCTGTCTGGCAGTAGCAGAAGTGATTAAAGGGCAGCTGTCAGGAGATGCGATTTTATCTTCTCCAAACAGGTGTAGAGCAGAGCTGACAGCAGCAACACTTACACCTCACGTGGGATGGACTAGACCAAGACAAATGGAATTATGTCTTTCTCCCATTTTGTCAAGCACCTTATCTGTCTGAATCGATGCAGCTTTCTCCAAGCCGGGGGGAGCGGGAGGAAATGTGAATAGCCATTGCAGGCAGGTATAGTAATTGGACTCTTTCCATCCTCCCTTTTAAGTCTGGAGTAAAGTGAAACTTCTTCCTGACTGGAAGGAAAATATACCAGAGAGTGAGCAACAGAGATAACAGTGAGACAGCTGAATCTTAAGCTCTACATCAACAGTGTTACTGTATGTGCTTTCACTCCATCAATGACAAAATGTCACTTTAAATCTGAAATCTGTCTGTGTTGATACAGTTGAGCTGTCTCTGTGTACTTGGAATCTTGTGATATAATCACATAATCATAACTCGCTACTTATTTGAAATACTTCAAAACTTGACACTGTACTTCCTCGGCTTCCCAGCAACAGCCATCAAGAAGTAGATTGGATGAATGGTTGTCAAGTTAAGCGAACAGCTGAAAGAACTTAGAGATGTGTCAGTGCTACACATTTGATCAAAATTTTAATAAACGCTATTTTCACATGCAACTCACATTAGTTGTAAAAATAAACTACAGATATTGGACAACTGGAAAATGTACTGTCAGTAAAAGATTTTATTTAACTATACCATTTCAGATTATGGTCATAGGGAGGTTACTTTGAAAAAAAAATCCTTTACAAGCTGTCACTTACTGTACAGTGAAAGAATTTGGAACTATTGAATGTATTGGTGTGTGTATCGTATCAAGAAACAGTATCCAAAAGAGTATGCAGCAACTTTTGGCGAACAACTTGTCACGACGGGGTGCGCCGGTGTGTTTTTGAAACAGGACCCAAAAGTAGTTGTGGACGAAGAGTTGCAGGTTTAAACAAAAGTGATCCTTTATTTGGATGATGGCAGGAGTTAAACATGTAACACTAAGAAACAAACACTATGAAGCTCTATGACTGTGACTATAACAATGACTAAGACAATGGTGGGGATAACAGACGACCTGACAGTGACATTCAGAAAACAGAGGACTTAAATACAGACATGAGGCGATCAGGGGAAGTGGAGACACATGAGGAAACAGCTGACTTGGATATACATAATGATGCACAGGAAAGAGTAAACTAAATGCAGTGAACAAAGAACAGACTCTTTCAAAATAAAACAGGAAACACGGAGACATAGACATGAAACGAACTAGACAACAAGAGCCACACAGACATGACACATAATGGGTAGGCGGACGAACCAGGGAGACCGAGTACAGGGGAAGATGACAGAAACGACAACATGAACTTGACAACATAAGACACACAGACATAAACACATGAAGGGCAAGGGAGACTTAACACATGGGTAATATAATAAAAAATGAGCTAGAATAGCTTAATGAACCTAATCAAACAAACAAACATCAAAATAGACTAAAACTCAAAACACTGGGTCCCACGACCCAGGACCATGACACAACTGTCAGTAACTGTCACCTAATTTGTTCCTAATTGTGTTGCAAATTCAAATTCTGAAAATTGAAAATTATAACCAAATAGTGCACCTTTTTTATGGCATCAAATTATTTGTAGTTATTGTAGTAGTTAATTCCAAAAACAAAAAAGACTAAAAGTAATTGAATCAGCAGTGGCACAGCAGTGTTACTGAACTCCAAGAAGCCAAAGCAAAATGCTATTCCCTTCATCATGTCCAAAAACATGATGGAGTGTTTCTAATCTTGCCATAGTAAACAACTATTGTAAAGTGTATGTCCCACAAGTGACCCACAGGAAAGAATGGAACTGGTCAGCATGGCTGTCGCTAATAGTGTTTTGGACAGTGTTGCTATCCATTATTCTGCCATCAAATTTGTAGTATCATGTTGAATTGATCAACTCTGGGAAACATCTGCAAGTGATTGAAAATAACCAGAAATTGTTACCAACGGGGAAAACCATGAGCTAAAAGCTACAAAAAGTTGTAAAAAATGGTATTCTATTTGAAATTGTTGTTATGTTGTTCATCTGGCAGATCATATATTTTCAATATCTTTTTTGGGAGGCTTTTTAAAGTCTGTAGTTCTTTATTGGTGTATGGTATTCATTTAGTTTGGTGTTGTAGGTTTGATCTTAGAGGTCTCAAATGTAACAGCTGTTTTGACACATAAAAAAAGTTGCCATTAAAACTATGAATTTTTCTATAATTTTACACATTTGTTTCTTACAGTTAAAGCCCAAAGCAGCATTTATTTATCATGTAGAAAATCTGAGGCATATTGTTGAAGTCACACTTAATTTTCTTATATTAACATTAGAGCTATCAGCGTTAAGCTCGTTAAAATGACATTAACGTCATAACTGCATTAATGCGGCAAATCTCCATTAGCGAGTTTACGCGGATCACCCCGTGCGTGGGGCTGCACGGTGCTAACGCATTAACAAGTTAACTGCGCTGACACGTTGACGCCGTGCAGCCCCAAAACACACGGGACAATCTGTGGTAACTGGCTAATGGAGATTTGCCGCGTTAGTACAGTTATGGCGTTAACGTCATTTTAACAAGATTAACGCTGACAGCACTAATTAAAATATTTCAGGTATTCAATGTTTCATGAAGAGTTTCACTGGGCCGCCCCACTTGGGACCAAAGTGGGCTGCACCACAATGTACCAGAATGGAAAATTAATTCAACATCTTGGTTTTCGGCAACAGTGAATAAAATCGACTAACCTTTACCCTGACTCGGCTTTAGCAATTTGGGATCATGAAATGCCTCTAGGGATCACAATTCAAACATGAGGGATTTTGCATAATAAAGGGGAAAATTATATATATGTATTAAATGAGGTTTTATTTTTTGACTGTCTAATGCAAAGCACTGCAATACAGTAGTTTGTATTTTAATGGGAGAAGCATAAGCAGTTGTATTCATTTTATATTAATTGCAGTGTTATCAGTCTGCAGCCATGAACTCCTCTGCCATTTGGTTTGCCCTTTACATTTGCCAGAAATTCTTGCCTTTTTTAAATGCAGAGTCAAGACGAGCAACCCCAGTGTGCGCTGTGTTACACAGCACACAAACAGGCACAAACACACATTCTCACCTCATTCATTCACATTAGCTGCTTTTCACCCTGCTTATGCAGAAAGCCTCCATTTCCAGGTGTAAATTTTTTTCATTATAAGGGGAATTGAAAAGAAGATGGGGACTACTTTTTTCCCTTTCTCCCAGTGATGAGTTCACGCATTTGAAGAGGAGCTTTGTCACCCGGGAATTAGCACTCCATGCATGCATCCTCTCTGCTCTCCCAGACGGCCTTTACATCATCTGAGACTGAGAGAGAGCTGGGGAGAGAACAGACCTCAGAAAAGGAAAGAAAAAAAATGAAGAAATAAAGAAAATCTTGTCACTGACATGCATGCATGTTCAAATGACAAATAACAACTAATACGCTCTTTACTGATCAACTTTTACCATCCCATTTATATTAATGTAAGGTTTAATATTTTCTTTGATTTAAACCATTTTAATGAGATGAGAAAATTTTATAAGATTGGTTCTGTTAAAAAAATAGCAAGATATTTTGGGATTGGTGTTTATATATTTGCTTTATAGTATTTCTGACCACCACTCACTACTTTTAACCACATTCATACAATGTTTAATTTTATTCATGTTTCCACATACATATTTGATTTATTTTTGTGTATATTTATACTTTCTCTACCTTACAGCCATGACCAAATATGAAATCATCTAATAACTTGTATGTATGTACCCAGACCAAACTAGGGGAGGCAAAGGGAGGATATGCTAATTCCACACAGAAAGGAACGATCAACCCCAGCGACTGTAGTAAAATGAAATAAAATAGCCATCACAAAAGTCATTGCGCTTAAGATATGCTTGTGAAAGCATGTGTAAATGTGTGGGATGTGGATGTGGATGTGCGTGTCCATGCCAGATACAGCTGGTGGTAAAGCCAGCTGCTTACTTATGGTGGTATTGCTCATTAGTTGGTGGTTAAAGCCATTCTGGAATTTTGAAGGGCCAAATGCTTCACGGGATCCTGCAGTTGGCGAGATAAGTGTGTGTGTGTGTGTGTGTGTGTGTGTGTGTGTGTGTGTGTGTATGGACAGTATTTATATAACAGTGCCAGTACAGTACAGTGCCTGATATGGCATCAAATCGCAGTATTCATCCTAAGAAATATTTCATTTTATCTTTTGTATTTTTTGTTTCCCTACAAAGACAAGTCTAGCGAAAAGGTTTTGAATCATTAAAAGGCTAATGATAATACTTGATGGACAGTTTAAGAATCCAATTCCCATTTCTATTTTTGATAAATGTAATTAGCCATAACAATCGGAGAAAGATTTTGAGGCTCCTGAATTTGAATTCCAACCTCCATAAAGTGCTTCATTTCAGGGCAAAGGCCTCCTTTGCCTCAAATTTCAAAGTCCATATTTGGAAAAGTACACTAAATAAGGAAAAACATCCTTTTTCTTTATTAAATATTCTTTGCTTCTGGTGGACCCTTATATCAACTTTGCTAAGCCTAATCTATTGATGCAGGGTGGTTTTACATTCATCTGGCATTGGCATTATGCTAGTAAAAAGCAGAGAGTGCTTTGTGGATTTATCTTTGACTCCCACGCAGTTCTTGGCTTCTAATTTTCTGATAACAGGAGAACACGAGTTCTCCGCCGAAAAGACACAACTTGAAACTCGAATGTGCAATTACAGCAGAATGAAAGTCAGCGGCTCCTCCATAACATAAGACCACAATGAACGCCTGGTGGTGTTTCAGCTCAACTGCATTTTTAAAGGATTGTGCTCAGAAGCTATAGATGTGCTGCTGATTTTTGGGAATTATTTTCCTCCCACCGTTATGTGTGAAAGTCTTTCCTGAACCACAGTGGCTCAGCCTCCAAATCCTCTGAAAGCAGACTGCTAGAGTCAGTTCTTGCCCCGACCAGCCCTTATCTTAGAATACAGGCTGTTCTAACATTTGACAAAATCCAGACAGATTAGCCCTGACTAGGAGTTAAACGAGTCACCTTCAAAGCCACAAAGATTAAAATCTGACACCAGCGTGCAAAAGGTCCTTGAGCATGCAAGCTGTGCAGTCCACAATGCTGGAAAGAGATCATAATTTAGATGCAGTATTTTCTGCACTGAAAATGATGGATGGGTTACTGATAAACTGTAACAGTCAGGGTATTCAGAAAATTACAATGTTCAAACCTTGAGATTAGGTGAAGTCTTTGTTTATTTTGGGTAAAAAAATAAATAAATAAAACTTAGCTTGTATTGTTGTTCATATATTGTATTGCCAGAAACAAATGGGGGTTCTTTTGCTTTTGCATGAGCATTAGAAGATGCAAGTCTGCTGCACTTTTGAAAATAGCACTAGATGTCCATGGACACTGTTCTCTGAGCCAAATTTGGTCACTCAATCATAGCTTTTAATAAACCTACCAAATTACTGTGAAAAAGTGGATTTATGAATTTACTGGGACTCTTTGGATAATTCAGCAACATATTACTTTTTCCTTTTTTTGATTGGGAAGGTGTAAGTGGATGCTTTACATGAAGAATCATTTAATTCTGTCAGTTATGTTGCAATGCTGTTCTCAGTTCTCAAACTTTTAGTCTTTGGAAACAAATCCTTCTTTTAGACAGAATCAAGATACTTTAACTAATTACAGTTTCAGCCACATCTGTGGCTTCTGTTAGAGGATGAAATTCAGGTCTGGAGTAGTAGTTCATCAGTAACATCAGTCATACTGAATCATATCAGATTACTGCGACTTGCCTACCTTGCTCACATATGATTTTTATTTTTCTTTCTTTCTAACTTACTGCCATAATATTGATGTCACCAATTTAACACCGGTGAGAAGCAGATGTGCAGTAATAGCCAAATAATAATAGAAAACCATATTTCTTCTCAAAAATATGATCTGTTGTGCAATAATGTCAACTAAAGAAAAAATATGTTTGCAAGGCTGCAATATATTAGCATATTTTGTACTGTAAAATAAAAATCAAAACTTTTTATTGTAACTTTTGGATTGTACTTTTATCCCACATGCAATCCTCATTATTGCTTCAAAGCTTTTTTACCATCTTTTGACTCTGGTATCAGTTAGTTTTTAGTAATTTAATGTAAGTACTATTTCTATTGTATTTACATGATGAAACCAGTCAGGGTCCTTATAACCCCAATATAAAAATTTAATTTTTAAAAGGTTAATGTAATAAACACACAAGCAAGCAGTCCAGAGATGGATAATTTTTAGTATGGGAAGTTTACCATCTACATGATGAATCCATTGTCATTTGGTAGGATGGAGGTTAATTTACATCCCATACATCCCACTTCTAAAGAAAGTAGAAGGCGATCTGACTAGATGGAAATCTTTACCCATATCACTCATGGGAAGGGTCGCCACTATAAAAATGATGATCTTGCCAAAAATAAATTACTTATTTTTGATGATCCCTAACAAACCATCACAAGATTGGTTCAGATCTCTGGATTCATATATTTCCAAATTCCTTTGGAAAGATAAACCCCCGCGTATCAGCTTAAAAACGCTACAAAGAACCAAGGATAGAGGAGGATTAGATCTGCCTAATTTTCACCAATACTTCTTAGCCAACAGGCTTCAGTTCATCTCAGAATGGTTAAAACATACCTTCTTAGTTGAGCCCTGGCTAGATGTTGAGCAGGCACTATGCAAGGATCTAGAGATTTCAGACCTACCATTTATTAGCTCAAACATCAAAAGACATGAATGCTTTAAAAGTATCTACATGATGAATCCATTGTCATTTGGTAAGATGGAGGTTAATTTACATCCCATACAGGAACAAAGGTTTTCTCAAATCAGGCCGCGCCCAGCCATGCATGGAAAAAACCCAACTAAGGAAAAAAATTTTGAATTTTGTGCAGAACCGCTTATTGCTGCTTGTTTTGTTTGTTTGTTTGTTTTTGCCAGGAACCTTAGGCTACTGTATGTGTGTGTGTGTGTGTGTGTGTGGGGGGGGGTTGTCTATTTTCAAACAAGATTAAGAAAAAAGATAAATACCAGAATTCTACATCTTTTTCTTGTGTATTTTCTAGGGATGTAGTGTTCGCTAGGGATGGTACCGGTATCACATAAACGGTAGTAACCAGACCGAAAAGCAGCGTACATTTCAGTGCTTTATTTCGGTGCTTTTTTTTCCTGAGATGTCATACACTTTGGATTCCAGCCAATCATTTTACCTTTCCGAGGATAGTAGGCAGGCCCAGGTGCGTACGTTCTTTTAGAGCAGAGCTACAGATTAAGTCAAAAGTCTGGCTGTACTTCACAGCAAAAGATGCAAACCTGCAACAAGTGCTTTAAGATGACACTGTGCAAAGGAGGTGACACCTCGAATCTGATGAAACACCTGGTGACGGATAGCGTTTTTTTAAAAGCCTAGAAATGCACCTTATTTGATAGCTTGCTGCAAGACCTCACACCGAGCACATCTACTGCGGGTGTGGTGCCTGTTATCGGACCCGGAGTTTGCAACATCCCCCAATAACCCGAAGAGGAGAGTCCTGGCCCCTAGCCCTGCCAGTGTAGCAGAAATGATGACGGATGATGATGGCAGCAGCAGCCGTTCTTCTCTGGGCGAGTAGCTTAATGTTGTTCGTGTGTAATTTACATTGAGTAGGCTAACCACGTTATTACATTAATGCATGTAAGGTGAACTAGCAAACACCATCGTAGTTACATGCGGCTGTCTTGTTGTTTGATGGCAGATACTCCCTTCACCCTGGCCTAAAAGGCTAAACTGACCAAAGAAAAAGTGGAAAACACCTAAACATGAGAGGTTTTTGGACAAAGTTTGTGTTTTTCCATTGTTTAAGCACTGCTTCCAGCCAAGTGGATTACGGTTTTTCTTTCAGGCATATTTAAGTTGGAAGACACCTCAATCTTCTTGGCATTGCCCCATTGTCCCTTCCAGAAAAACTGAGGAGGTGGGTGGAGGAGATCTGTGTGTCTCGTCATAACTGTCATGGCCCGTGGGATTGCCTGGGAGTTTCCATCTGTGGCTGCTGGTCCCTTTGAGATGGAGCCTTCCACATCTCACCTGGACTGCGTTCGCATGCAATCAGCAGGAGGGCTCTTAAACCCTGAGCAGTCTACCATGCCTCGCCAGCTCATTGTGTGCCATCCGGTGGTAACTTGGTCTCTGGTTCTCTTAAACTTATGATCTTGTTTTTTCCTGGTATAACCTGCTTCTCTCCATGTACAGAGGTTTACGTGGCTCGCTCCGCTTGGAGTGTTTTCGCCTACCTGTTCTGGTGACCCTCGGCTGCTTCTCCTGCCCAATTGCCTGCCCCCGCCCTGCCTCGACTCCCCCGGCTGGCCCCTCCTCAGAGCACTTTGTGTCGGACCTCCTTCCCCGTTGGTTCGTCAGTTCCAGACTGACCCACATTTAATGGGGTGGATTTTCACTGTCAAGTGAGGACTAAGACAGGGAGAATGTGTTAAGTTTTCTCAACATTTAGTTACCACATGTTGCTTCCTAGGGTCTGACTGTCAGTGCAAAGTTCTACTGCAAGGTGGTCACAGGTGCTCAAGGAAAAATATTTGGGGGAAATTAGCTAAACCGGGGAACGGGCATTGCAAACGATTCCAGGCTATAAATACTGTAGTGTGTTGCCTGGTTCATGAAACACAGAAATAAACTTAACTAAACTGCAATGTGTGTCAGGCTGTTCTCTAGTGCCAGCTCAGAGCACATTAAGCATTTTTGGCTGCACAAACACAATCTTTCCTCAGTACCTGGCCCACTCGTCTAATCTGGCTTCCTCACAACTTTGTCCACTTCCTAAAAATGAACACCAAGTTAATGGATCACTATTTTGACACACTGGAGGAGATCCAGCACCAATCAAAGAGTTCAAGTGCAAATGGAACATGAAAAGACTTCCACTGAAGTATCTTGAGATATAGCAGCCGTCCTGGGCAAAGTCTAGAGGTGCATGAGATGACATTTTGAATATGAACTCAGCCAAATCTAAGCTTTTGTTGTAAATGGACCTGTACTCAGGACATTCTGATTGCATGTTTTGGTCACACCTGGTATTTCCTTAAACTGATTTTTTTTTCTGACCACAACCTCACTCTCTACGCTGCCATCATGCCTGCCTGTACATAGTTCTTAATGATGAGCATCCCTTCTAAGATAATTGATTGCTTCGGTAATTGCAGTGTTAATCATACTGACTGGAGGGGCTGCACCCACTCATTTTTAGTCCAATTGCCCGTAAGCATGAGAAATTAGAAAATTTGGCATTTGACTGATATTGGTTACCATCAGCGCCTTAATCCTGCCTAGTGCCTCTCAACTGTATCGCACTGAATTACAAATTACCAATGTGCTAATGGAGACTCATGAATAATCCAAAAGAATGAGTACTTGACAGTTAGTCCTTGTGCACATGAACGCATGCCAGACTTCGCATTTAATTCAAGAACGTGTGAAATCCACATCTGAAAAATAACACCAGAGAAGTTACTTATGTACCAATCATCATTCTTTGAAAGTTGCCCACACCCTGGTCTGGAACATTTTAATCACTGGTAAACATGTTGCAAGCAATGGGAAAATAATGAAGATTAAGTCAGGAAGAAATTGAGCAGGATTTAAATTAAGCTGCTGACACTCCTGCATTATGGTGGCATAGAACATTAATTATTACAATATAAAAATGCCCTGAAGCCTGCTAAACACTTTATCTTTGTTGCCTGTGATGTTTCCATCTCAGAATTGTTCAACACTAATTTAGCAAGAACCCAGAAGGCATTGAAACAGTCTGTTTGTTAATGAATGCAAAATAATTGTCCAGCATCACCTCATGTTCAAATTTTTTATATAACCATTGTGTGGATTTTGTGTGTTTGGATTGGATCTAGGACATGCTGTAAAAAAAGAAAGAAAAAAAAAAAGCTTTATGCACTTTATGATCATGTGACATTTAAAAGAAGAGTAAAAGACTGGAGGAGTATCATTACCAGTAATCGTGGCATGGTAATTTCATTAATTACAATCATGTGATTAACTGTCTGTCAGAGCTAGAAGAGGGTAGCCAAGACTCAATTTGGACTAGCATTTTCACAGAAATTAATGGGAAACAGAGCGTGGAAAGACTATTGGAAGGTTTCACACTGAAATGGAGTGTATTTTATAGATGTGATGGTAGCTTAAATGCAAATCTATGAAATATAGGCTTGACCAGAACTACTTCTTTTTTTTTAAGTTTGCTGACTTATGCTACCCATAAAATATATACCCATTTGGTCTTGTATGGACGAAAAAAAAAAAGATTAATAGCAGTTTTCTGTAAGATTTTCTATCATGGTGCTCTTATACCTTCAATAACCTTTAACTTTATGCAGTACATATGGCTTTGTCACATGCCCACAAAGTCCATTTATAAAGTGGGGATGAACAGTAGCCCAAGAAAGTACACATTGCAAGACAGGTCAGTGTCATGAATGGAACAATCAAAAGACTTCTGGTGTGATTTAAAACATACCCTTTATAGTGTTTTATATTGTAAGATAAAGACCCTGGAATAACATAAAGAAAACACCAGCAATCGCATGACCCCAAATGGCGAAGCACTTGGCGACAGTGGAGAAGGATAAACTCCCTTTTAACAGGAAGATGGCACTTACTATGGAAGAGGTGCATATAGAGAAAAAAAGAATTTCAAAAGAGTGAAGAAGAAACACTCAGTGCATCATGGGAAGCCTAATACGAGATAACTATGGCAGAGTTTAGGATCATCTGATCCAGTCCTAACTATAAACTTTAACAAAAAGGACAGTTTTCAGACAAATGCTAAAAGTAGAGAGTCTGAGTCTCTATTGGGGTGATATGTTTCTATGAGGTCTTTAAGATAAAATTGGGCCTGATTATTCAAGACCTCCAGACTAAGATGTTGAAGAATACCCATTGAAAACTTTTTGACTAATCTGCATCTGTATGACTTTGTTTGTATCGATTCTTGATAGCGAGGGTTCTTACTGTAGCATGAAGTATATCTTTCACCCGCTTTCTGCTAGATTGTTCTGCAGTAGTGGTAGGTATTTTAGAGCTCCTCTCTTTTTTCAGTCTGGTTCCATTTCAACGCGCTTCATAGCTCCCTCTCAGTGGTTGTCTTAGCTTTGTTCCAACCCTCTACCAGTATCCACAGCCAAAACCACCAGAGTACAGCAGTTCTTACAAACCTTAGCATTTTCAGGCTTTTCCAAATCCAAATTCAATTTATATATATATATATATATATCACATTTAAAAACAGGAAGTTTGCCCAAAGTGCTGTACAGAAACAAAGGGGTAAAACACAAGATAAAACCACTGACACTCACATAAATACATAATAATACATGCATAAACATATCAACTCACATCAGTCAAAACGCAATTGAAAAAAGGTGTGCCTTCAAAAGCAACTTAAAAACAGGAAGTGAAGATGCCTGTCTAATATTTAAAGGGAGGTATTTCCAAAGTTTGTGACCCATAATTGAAAAGGCTCATTCTCCTCTACGTTTCAGCCTAGTTTTTGGGACAACCAAAAGCAGCCAATCAAAGGGCCCGCAAAGGAATATAAGGCTGAAGTACCTCGGAAACTTATGGGGAGCAAGACCATTTAGGCATTTATAAACCAACATTAGGACTTTGAAAATAATTCTGTCATGAACAGGAAGCCAATGAAGAGAAGATGTTCGTGTCTGTGGGTACGAAGAGACGGGCAGCAGCGTTTTGAATGAACTGAAGATGTGCAAGAGATCCTTGGCTGACTCCAACATAAAGTTCATTACAGTAGTCAAGCAGTGTTGAAATATCTCATGTCTTGACAAAACTGGCTTCAGCTTTGCCATTTGCCTTAACTGGAAAAAGCTTTTTTTGCAGCACAGAACTAATATGTTTATTCAATTTAAAATACAAGTCCATAATGACTGCCAAATTTGTGACATGTTGTTTGATAGAAGACCCAAGCCAACCACAATTCCCAAGCAGGTTGCATGAGATATTATTAGGACTGAATGCAATCACCTCTCTTTTTCTCTCATTGAAACTCAAAAAGTTCAGAGCCATCCAAGCTTTGACATCTTCAAGGCAGTTCAGAAGGATTTGGATGGAGCCTGGCCCATTAGGTGCTAAAGGCAAATAAATTTGGCAATTGTCTGCATAGCAATGAAAGGATATTTTGTGTTTTCTAAAAATAGACTCCAAAGGGAGCAGGTACAATGAAAAAAGAAGAGGACCAAGGATTGACCCCTAGGGCACCCCACAAGAAAGGGGGGTTGAGGTGGACTCAAAATTTTCAACATTAACACTAAACGTTCTGCCACTCAAATATGAACGAAGCCAATCCAGTGCTGCACCTTTAATGCCAACCCAGTGTACCAAAGGGGATATAAGAAGACTGTGGTCAACAGTATAAAACTCTGCAGTAAGATCTAAAAGCACAAGAATCACAGAGTTTCCAGAATCACTTGCTAAAAAGATGTCATTAAAAAACCCTTAGAAGTGCTGTTTCAGTGGAATATAGATGTTTAAAACCAGACTGAAAAACCTCCATAATACCATTCGTATCTAAAAATGTATTCAGTTTGGGAAAAACTATTTTTTCCATTAACTGTGACAGGAATGGACGTTTTGAAATAGGTCTAGAATTTGAGGGTTTATAATTGAAACCATCAGGAACCACACTGGAAGTAATATTGCTATTTATAATAGCAAGGACTGAGGTTCCAATCGAAGGAAAAAAATACTTTAAAGAGCAATGAAGGGAAAACATCCACAGGACAACCAGAAGGTTTAATTTCCATAACCATCTCGTTAAGAAGTGTAATTGAGACAGGTTCAAACTGGTGTAAGGCAACTGAACTAAACATAGATGGATCACATGTAGGAGGTATTATTGCTGACCTGATAGACTCCACCTTGTTTACAAAAAAATAGTGGAACTATTCATCTGTCAACAAAGCCTTCCAGGGTGGTAGACTGGGGCACATTTAAATTAGAGCTGATGGTCTTAAAAAGAGCATGGGGATTATGACAATTTAACACAATGACCTGAGAAAAATGTCTGTTTTTCTGATTTTTCACAGTATTTGGCAAAAATTGGTGAGTTGTCATGGCCTCAGTTGGTAAAAGTGGTCTTCTACTTTGCAAGGTCAGTCCATATAACCCTAATGAAATGCTTTAAATTCAACGTAACAAAAGCGTTACAATCTGGGGTTCACTTTGTCTCTTGCTATTGCCCTGGCTCTTTGTCTCTCACTATCCTCGCTCTCTGGTAGAGAAGTAGCCAGAACTGTTCTTTCCTAGGCTTGCTCCTGCACACCTGTAGCTCATCTTCCTAATCAGTATGAGGCACTCAAGGATTGGCTGATTCTTAATTACCCCACCAGATCGTCGTCAACTTAACAGCTTTAGTGGGAATTCAGGCAGTCTTGTGTGACTGAGTCTGCTTATGTTTGCTAAATAATTTCTGTCTCCTATCTGCTAGTAACTCTCCAGAGTCCCTGCCTCGCTGTTCGAAGAAACCTACCTGCAGCCATCTCTGGAGCTATACAGCCACAGCTGGACCAGCACTGCCACACCTTCCATGTGTGACACTCTCCTTGGAAACACAGACTTAGCTGGATCCCACCTGCCTGCCGATTTTCCTTACAGTCACCTTCTCTCCGTCTCTGAGCCTAGCCTGCCCAACGTCAACCCCCTCTCTCCGTTCAACATCCTGCCTGGACAATTAAGATTACAGAGACTGTGACAATGTTCATCATAAACATCCTTTAGCACTGGCTGCCATTAACAGTTTCCCTCCCTTTCTGCACATCCTCCTTGAGCCCTACTATTGCTGCCACTCCTGTTTGCCTAAGACCAGTTCCTTATTGCTTGAGCTGTAAATAAATATTTTTAAATGTACATCCAGGGTCCAATCTGTGGAAAAAAAACAATAACAGCGAATGAATTCATGGGCACAGCAATGCTCCACATATATTATTAAAAATAGCAAATCCATATTTTCTATTAGTAGACAATAAGAGATACAGTAATTGGCCTTTTGTAGCACTTATAAGTAAGTTGCCTAAGCAGCCAATAGTATACATTTGGAGAGTTCTTCTAGAAGACTTAAATATTGAACAATATATTTGCTATATTTGTCTTTTCCCAATGTGGTCATTAATGTAGGCCATCGTTACTGCACATCAAGAAGGTGAACTAAGCCACAATGAGAAGACATGAGAGAAATGAGAATACGGCAACAGAAACTGGAATAATGAGCTAAAAGAAGCTAAAAAAACTGTAGCAGCAGAGTAGTAATAGTAGCAATATTCTGTGGATTCTTCAGAGTGGCCTCTTTTATACTATTCAGCTTTGTAAACTGTCATGTTTTAATCATACCTCATTGTTCTAAGTTCTTTTTCTAGAGCAGATTCTTTTGAAATGCAAAGAATCTGGTGCAACATTTCCATTTCCCTCTAACAGACATTTCTCTGATTTGTTCAAAGTATTCAGAAGCTGCAAAGTTCCTAACCCAAGGCATTACACTAAAAGCAAACCCGTGTTTTTAAAGTCATTTTCCTAACCCCACCACATAAATTTAATAATTTGCCCCTTGGTTGACGTGCTTTCAAGCCGTCATGCGTGCCGTATGACCTCCGGCAATAACTCCAAGAGGCCTTGAAAGGTGACCTCAGTGAATTGCATGCATATGACTAGGCATTGTCAGTAAGAGGCAATAATGGTATGCACATCTGAGTCCTCCATCACACCCAGAGGTATGCATGTGACAAATGGGATATGTTTCGTCGTGGAGAGGCAAAATGGCAACAGATTGGGGACGTGCAGCGTGCCCTCTTAAAAATAGCTGACAACTTTCATTGTATTTAATTATATCAGAGTCACTTTTTACAACCGCAAGAGTGACAGCTTGTTGATAGAAGTTGCCCGCTTCACACTTGATTAAAGCAGTTCATTGTCAAATCGTTGTAATTAGGCTTGACAAAAAAACGTGGCATAACTTATTAGTAAAGCAAAAGAACATATCACTGCGTGTATTCTTCTGGCATCTTATAACATTTTCCAAAAAAGTCTACAGTGACATAATGTTGTCTTTTTGTTCTTGGTGCTTTCTTTTGCCCATTTCACACAATTAACAGCAGCACAGATCTCCCAGAGGCTTCCTTGCTTTTCATTTCTTTTCGTCACAATATCTGCTTCTCTCTTTTGTCTCCTCGTAGATATTGTTCATTTGATGTAAAAGCGTCTTTCCTGGAACAGTTATTTGGAGTGCAGGAGGCTCTAAACTCCACAGTCTGAAATTGCAATTTAAACTTTAGAGGTGTGGCACTGAGTGTCCAATAAATGGCTGTTGCTTTGCTTTTTGTATGGTCTCTTTTGTCTTCAACCCAGGCATGAACAAAGGTATTACTTTTCATTCAATTTTAGATCAAGTGATCTCTCCCAGTAACAATATGCACCTATTTATTATAAAAGAAAACCACATCTTATGGCAACAACTTTTCAGCCACGTTGCTTCTTGCGGACATCACATACAAATTACCAATAACTAGTTTCATTGCACCGAAGAGTGAATGAGCATTCATTTTTTTTAAACTCCTTTTGGCTACATTTTCATTACAGGCTGTTTTTGCTTCACCAGTCCATGGAAATTCAGTGCAGTGGTGTACTTCTTATATAACCTGGCCTTACTGTTTTTGAGGCTTGCTAGGGATTTACATCTTGTAGCAAGCTTTCTATGGTTATGTGTATAAAGTCTTTATACACACTGGAGAGCAGTCGTGATTTGCTGCACAGTCATAAAAGAGGATTTTCCTCACCATGTAAATTACTTTATTCTAAGTACTTCATTTGTTTTATTTGCACCCACATTTTAAAATGTAACTAAATGCTGATTTACACTTTATATCTGTCAGATAAAATAAGGCCAGTGTCAACTTGTACATAAAATTTGACTTTCAGATGAAAAAGCTTGGTTTAAACAGCCAACTGTACCACATGTCCCTATAATATTAGTTAAAAAACACTTTTTCAATCAGAAAAAGTGTTTGTTTGTCTTTTTCAACTTTTTCAAGACTTACAACCTTTTCATTCAAAAACACATAAAACCATTTTTGTGTTTTTGCAGTTCTGTGTCATAGACCCAGTGTTGCCCAGTGGAATTTTCTTTTTACTCCAAAAACACCTGAAAAAATGGACAACATTTTGTTAAGCAATAGATTTCACAAAAATGTCAAATGTTGCAAAAATTATACAAATGAAAACTTCATCATTTTTTTAACTGTCCAAGTGTTCAAATAAAATCGAGTTAAAATTCCTGTTTCCAGACTTTTGATTTATTTGCCAATTATTTCATGGTTCAGGATTTACACCATTAAAAGGTTATGTGGAATACACAGAGAAAATATTTCACTTTTAAAGCATCAGATTTCAAGACATTTTGTTTCTTTCGTACTATGAATGTAAATATTTGCATGGTTTCACAGGCATCCAGGAGAGATAATTTCTTGGAATTGATTTACATTGAATAACTGATCATGGTGTTTTATTAGCCATTTGTCTAGGTCATAATATTTATCATCAAATTCATCATGTGCGCTGACATAATCACTTCACTGGTCACTGTTATGGCTGGATTCCTTTGAAGCATTGCTTGTGATTCAGCGAACAGCATGTGCAGAAATTGTTAGCAATTTCCTCCTGATCCTTCACTGAGGTTACAGTGTCCTTGGTAACAGTAATCCATTTAGCTGTTTAAGAGTCCTTATCAGTCATGCATACTTGAGTGGTACATGGTGTATGAGACCAGAGTCAAAACGTGAGAGAATGGCCCTTGTTTCAACTGGAACTTTGCAATTTGAACTTTATAAAGAATCATCAGTAGCAATGACAAAAGCAGTGCAGGGCAGAGTTCTTCTCTCTGTGGTGCTTAACTAAATACTTGCTTGACAAAAACTATAATGAGTCAGTGACCATCACACGGGCCCCTGGGCTGTTTGCTTTAGTTTTGCCGTATCTCTGCAATTTCCTTCGTTCTTCTTGTAGTCTGATAGCCCAGTCAACATTTGTGAACTTCAGCCACTCTTACATACTTCGCTATGAAACTTTAAATTCTGTATTCATTGAAATGGCACACATTTTCATGCTGTCATATTGTGTATTCGATCTTATCTACCTTGCATTTTGCAGTCCATTAGAGGCGCATATTTTTCTGTTTCGCTGACTGAGCAATGTTTAAATGTAAACAATGATGCAATACTAAAATATGTATGCACCAGATAAATAAAGTTTGAAGAGTGCATTGGGTTTGACAGTCTGAACAGCTACAGAACTGAATCAGAATGACTCTTTTCTCTGCGTTATGCATGTTCAGCAGTGACTTCCAGAGTAATCCATTCTAGATGAGGCAGAAAAAAGAAAAATCTTAACCAAAAGTTAACTCTGCTAAACCGAATGTAATGCCACCCAGCAGCCATCTAAGTGAGACGCTTGGCTTCTTTTGTGGTAGGCAACTCTTGCTGATTTCTGGACCGCTCTTTTAACCTAAGTGTTAAGATTGAAACTTTTTGGTTTCTGGGATTTCCTTTTAAGCATTTTTGTTTTCAGGAAATATAGAAAATCACTGCTGCAGTGATATATGGAGATGTAGGAAATATGATCAAACCTGTAACAACAATGGAAATTTAACAGAGAAGCCATATAGGGTAATCTGTCTGCATGCAGAAGTTCTGTTACAAATTATAGGCCCCATGACAACAGCTCAGACAGGGTCCTGAAACACCAGATATCTATAATCCAGCTCTGGGCCTCTGAATCAGTTGTTAAATTCCCCTCCTCTTCTGCAGCCCTGTTTACAAGAATGATGTGTGAAATGCCTTTAAGTAAAGCAAAGTGAGGTTTTCAGATGGATTTAACATTTAGGGTGCAATCCCATTTCCCATGCGTAACTGCTTGACTGTAGCATTAACACATGGAGCTACTAGATACCATAATGCCTTGACATATTAAAGTGTTCATATGCCCCAGTATAGAAATATATATGATACCTGTATTGAATGCCCCAGGTAAAAAAATTTCCCGCTGTGATTGCTATAGCAATTTTCTGTGAGATGTGGAAAAACCTTGAAGTGAGGGCTATACAGTTAACAACTAACAGTTAATACAGATAGTTTACACATAGTTGTTTAGAGACAACCAAAAGATAATTTCTGTTACTCTGATCAGCCTTCAATTCCCCAACTGGAAAACGAAATGGTACACGAGGATGACTTTCTGTATGTTCATCAGTTATCAGCCTTCAGCTCCAGGAAATGTGCAAACAAAGGAAAGGAGGCAAATTATTTGGAACAGTCTCTCTAAAGTGCAAAGATATATGTACCACGCCCTCAATTTAGGACTGGCTATATAATGGATGGATGAATGGATGGACGGAAGGGTGGATGTTTCTAAAAGTGGTTTTCACACCAGTCAGTGAGGTTTTCCTTAACATAAGTCAAACCCAATAAGACATTCTAATACTAAACGATGCAACACCTTAACTTTAGCTGAGGTCATGTTGTCGATGCTGTTGTTTAATGGTAAACATCTAGATTATTTTCATGATCTCTGCCAAGTCATGCCTGAGAAGCTGCATATATTCATCATAGTCCACCCACCGTTCATCAAGAAAGACAGACCAAAATCCGTCATGGTGACAGCAAGTCTAGGGGGTTCAACCGAACATCATTTGGCACATAGCCAGTTTTTTTCATTGACTATGTGTCATTGTTGGAGAAACCGAAGGACATCAGTGGGCACCGTAAAAGCCCTTTTTGCTCTGATAGCCAATTTTTATTTTATTTTATTTTTTTTCATATTGCTGTGGAGAGATGTAACACTGTTATACTGCTACAGTATAAAAGTCTCAAGAAGGAGGTCACAGTAGATGGTTTACAAATAATTCAAATATTCAAGGTCTTTTGCTTTCAAGGACTTTGAGACTTGATAGGTAGAGTCAGCCCTTATTTTCTGAAACCAACCATATCTTCTATTTCACTTGCAGTTTGTCAGTAATCATAGTGATCATTCCAAAACCAAAGTGTGTGCAGCATCAGTTTGTAAAATCAGTGTTTTTCACTGAGCAATTTTAACTACATGACAGCGATCAGATGAGATAACTTAGTCATGTTATTAATAAAATGCCACAGCCACTGCATTGCTGAGTGTTAAACACTCATTTAGTGACACACTTATACTCTGCCCACTTTTTTTGATGGACTTACTGTGTAACAGACTTAATATCTTAAATCATATTCTCAATAAAATATTTATTGCAGGTGAGTCAAAAATATTATTTTCAATATTTGTTTCATCTTTTGACATTACAGGGAGTGCAGAATTATTAGGCAAGTTGTATTTGTGAGGAATAATTTTATTATTGAACAACAACAACCATGTTCTCAATGAACCCAAAAAACTCATTAATATCAAAGCTGAATGTTTTTGGAAGTCGTTTTTCGTTTGTTTTTAGTTTTACCCATTTCAATTATTAATTTTTTACCAGTGAAACCAATATAACATCTCCA
>NW_005187554.1:59196-71882 GCF_000239375.1 Pundamilia nyererei | reverse complement strand
AGTGTTGATGTTTTCATGTTAAATAATACAGTGTATATAATGTATATACTTTATATAATGCTAAAACAAATATTTTTTGATGGCAAATATATGTGAAATCTAGATACAGTCCAGTTTTAGCCCAAACGTGGTGGTCTTATTTGTATAACCAAAACATCAATAAATGTCCGGAGATGTACAATATTAAAAAAGTGACATAGTCTATATGCTGAATATGTCTGATGCAAGGTGATGTACACTAAATGAATTTTAATATTGAAAAACAAATTGCCTTTGCTTATTTGAATTTTTATAAAAACGAGGCTTTTCAGTGTCTGTGAAAATCACACATGAAGCCAAACCACAATTTAAATATAAGAAAAACTGATTCATGCCCCTTTTGCATCTCTGTATCTGAAATTTCCTGTGTCACATAACACGCTTATTTCTGAATTACTTTCCTACTGATGTCAAAGTAACTGAGATCCACAAATTATCTCCATCATTAAAGGTACAACTGCTTTCATTTGCCAATGGAGAATTCATATAGTTGGGTTAAACAGGCTTCTGTATATGTGTTATTGTATCAGATTATAAGAGAAATTACTGTAATCAGAAGCGAGGGCAGGAGTTAGTGATACATTGAAATACCCCTGACAGCAATTGTAGTATGAGTTTAATTATCATTGACATATCTACAGATGGCAGAGTTGCTGCTGCTAACCTCTTTATACAGTATGCAACCAAATAGAAGTGAGATAAAAGGGGGAGGTACACCACACTTGACACATGCATTTTCTTCTTTTAGCTCTAGATAGAATCTGTGAAGCACATCTACACTTTTATTATGTAACTAACTGCCACCAGCAACCCGTGAAATAGTAAAGACTAGCAGGAAGTGCATCCATATCCAAACATCGATATAGCAGTGTATCCATAACAAATTTATGACTGCTGGACTATTACTCTGTTTTTTTTCCATACCAGTTAATATGAAAACAAACACATATTAATCATCTTCCACACAGCAGAGTTCAGGGTGCGAGAGAAAAATATAATGACAGTTATGGCACCTGCTGTAATTCCAATATCCTTTATAATTTACCTTGACCGGACTGTTTTGAGCTGAGAATCTGTTCCAGTCATGAAGTTGGGCCACCATGAAACAGTTTCAAATTATTATTCATAGGGGTTCATCCATATTTTTTTTTCTTCCCAGAAAGTGATAATCAGAAATTCTAGATGCATAGTTTGTGTTTGTCGCTTTGACAGAAAACAATTGTCCTGCTGTGCCCTCTCTGTTTGGAAAACAGAAGTCTTGAGTATGTGGGATTTGAACTCTCTCACTTTCAATCTCTTGTCACTCCACACACACGCACACCCACACCCACACCAGGAGAAATCTATACAGTACATCACAACAGCAACTAGTCCCTCCCTCACAGAATTTCATTTGAACCTGCTATCTCCTCATCATGACTTCAAATGAATAAAGATTATCCTCCAACAAAGACGCAAAACAGAGAGGAAGAACTACTGGAAAGACAAACAAATGTAACACAGCAGCAAGCCTCGAGCGTGGGGGGTAATAAATCACAGTAAAGAGGATAGTCTAAACTTCCTCTCCTCCTTTACAGAGCACTGCTGCTAAAAATGCTGGCGAGGCTATTCCCAGCAGGAGGAAACTTCTGGAGATTACTGTGTAATAAGCCTGAAACAGACCGTAGGTGAATTGAGACTGAGCATTCACCCTTCTACTGAGGTCATGGGACTCATTCTCTCTCAGGAACAGCCACTTGTCCACCAATCTCTGGTCAGACATGCTGGTGGTGAAGTGGAAAAAAGGAAAGGGAAGATAGGGTCACCTATAGGTCTTCTGGCTGTAGTTTGTCTGCCTCAAATAGCAATGAAATTATACAGGGTCATTGGAGTCAATATAAAAGAAATATGTATAAATTATTCAGGGGCTTTTTGCCCCTTTTCATAATTTAAAAGTTAAATTTAATGTTTGCTGTGTTTGTTTTTTTTCCTCTTTTTTTGGAAAAAGGGGAGATAGAAACTTAAATTGAAAGTTGTATCTTTTTCCTTTTGTATACATCTGATTTATTCGATTGGAAAAAGAATCATTTTTAAAAAACACCAAAAACCACAGCTTATAACATTATCAGTGTTCATGCAGAAATTCACAGCCATGGTTTATGTGATTAGATCAATAAGATCTATATATGTAAATTAGATTAACTGAGCTGGAGGACAATACAAACATGGCAGAGCTAATGCAAGGCAGTCACATAAAATAAAAAAGCCAGATGTATTGTATATATTCAAGAAAGATAGGTGTTGAAACTTAATGTACCTGCCCTGATATAGGTTTTGCTCTAAGTCCAATTGGAAAGATTTGGGAGTGTTCTTTGATTTTTTTTATTTTTAACTCAATACTATTAGGTCATTTTGCCTTTCAAACTTTCATTGTGCAACTGTCTTCCTCCAAGTTTACGCCTTTTTCCTGAGAAAGTCTTGTCCAAGAGTCTATCAGCCATCTGCTGCCACTACAACCAGCGCCCAAACTCCAGGGGTCCTGTCCTACTTCCTACAATTGTTGGAGACACCAATCTGCTATGTAGCTTCATCAGGCTCTAACAACTGAATAGTTCCCTACTCAAAGTCTGTACTTCAGTAATTAGTAACTTCATTACTTCCAACTGATCATGAGTTGTTGCCTTTGAGGTCAGAAAAATATGTATATTATCCCTGGAAGCTTGTCACACTAGATTAGGTTTTGAAGCTAACCATGGACTGAAGCTAACTTTCACATTGCTGCCACATGATTCATGAATCTCTGCAGTGGAGGCAAGTACACCATGTCACTGTAGTGCAAACTTTGAGCTTTGGTATTTATTTATTTATTTTTTTTACAAAAACTTTGCATTGATTGTGTGTATAAGGTCTTCAACGTCATCTGAAATCAACAGTGGCACAATTGGCGGTTCCTTTGGGAAAATGATCCTGAGCACAAATCAAAGCACAAATCCTGAGCACAAAGCAAAATTGAATCAAGAAATTTATTCAGAGCCCAAACTTGCAATGACTTACTATTGATGCCGATGATAAGTGTAAGTAAACCTTTGACTACAATTGTGACAGTACTGTATATGGAAAACCAAAAGCAGAATGAAAGCAAATATGAAAACAACCCCTAATTTAATAAAGAAAAAAAGAAAAGAGATTTTAGAACATGTGGAAATGGTGTCTTTTAGACTCCAACAGAAAGCTGATTAATCTAGATTAATCTCTTTTTCTAAATCTCGGGATTATCTAAAATTGTTGAGGAATAACTGGTAGAATTTACTTCTCTGCCTCTGATTTCATTTCTTTTTATTATGACTGGACTTCATTCATTTTACCAGCTGTTTTGGTTGTGTTGTAGATTTATTTCCCCCTGTCTCTCTGTGTGTCTCTGTTAAATGTCCTGCTTTCTCTACATTTCACTTTCCCTCTTCACAGTATAAATCATGTCAAACCAAGCAATCCCCAGCAAGAGGTGGTTTGAGTTTCCTCCTTGAAAGATTCTCAGTTATAAGGTAAATTTCCTAGTCACACCAGTAGATATTACAGAGATTTGTCATGCTTTAGGAACTAACTTTCTGGTTTCTAGTTCTTTTTGGCCCATGATTGCTTGCTGTCTTGAGTGTGGTTTGAATAAGGTTTAAAGTTTCCCAATCACTGAATAAATACTGTAAATGTGCTCAGAGGAAAAGTGGGTTTAACCACTCAGTTCTCCTTCATGCAATCATGGTACTGACTTCCATTATTGGAAAACAGTTTGAGGGATCCATTGACATTTTGGCAAAGCTAACAAGCAAGTTGGAAATACAAATTCAATTTGAGCTCTCACATAGAGTAAGTCAGTACATTTCCAGAGACAAAAAACTCAGTGGTTTCAATGTGGCTCATACAAACACTGATTAATTTTGACAAGTAAAGCCCATTGGAGCTGATAATGGTTTTCCTTCCCCCAAAATGTTAGACTTAAAACTAATGGTTGCTGTTGCTAAAAACTACCTTCAGTGTAGACTACTAAAATGGTTCATATTAATTAAAAAGGTCATATTAACAGGAATAAACAGCAGCTGGATTTGTTTTGTATTTTTCTTACAGTACATACAAAAAGTTTTTACAGATATTCAACCTTTTCATATTTTTACATTTTCACATAAGCTACACAATGTCTGGAAGAGGTCAGGAATTGCTCTTTCTCACATGCAGTGCATAGCAGGAGGCTGTCTGTGCTAGACACACTCTCTGTACTGGAAAACTGTTTGGCTTAGGAGATGGGTAGAGCCTGGGTAGAGTGCGCAGGAGGCAGTCATTGTGAAATCTCTGAAAATTACCTGCCCCATTGACATGGGATCAAATGTACAGTGGAATTTGTACAAGAGAGCTGGTAGGTTGGAGCCTGTATAACGTCATGTGATTCTGCATTCTTGTATGTAACAGCTGCAGAAAATGACAAGGACAGTTCATGTGTAAAATGGATTTTGCTTAGAAAGGCTAAATAAGATTGAAACGAAAACCCCTTTATAGTACTACCAAAACAGGGTTTGTTTGTTCATTTTTTTACTGAAATATCCTTTTTATAAACCTTTAGGCCCTATGTTATATCACTAACAGAACACTGTAATGGATACCTTCAGCCTGTGGCCTTTGAAAAGCTTTCGCAAGATGATGGGAATCCACAAGTGTCTAGAAAAGTCTAGTGAAGTTCACTGACATAATTAGGAAAGGCACACAAGCCATGAGGTCAATGCAGTTGTTTTTAGGCATTTGAGACAAGATGAATTCAATCTTGAGAAGAATGCAAGATGATTTCTGGTGCAACTGAAAAACCCCTGAAGTGTGGTACCCTCTTTCACTGTCAAAAGAAGGACCTTTGGAACCATCAGGACCATTATAAAGGCTGGCTACTCAGCCAAACTGTAATTAAGAAGAAAAGAACTGGTCAAACTAGTAACCAAGAAGCCATGCTCACTATGACCGAGAGCCACAGTTTTTTCTTGGAGATCGAGAAGCCTTAAAGAAGAAGAACAACAACGTTTTTATTGCAACTGTGACAAATACTCAGGGAGAAAAGTAAAGGAAAGTAAATATTTTTATATGTGAATTAATAGAATTAGAGGCCATAGAGCTAAAGCAGAGGAGGTCTTCCAATCTCCAGTGCTCTACCACAGCCTATGTGTCAGCTGGAAATCTACAAAATAGGGCAATTGCAATAAAAGAGTCCAGCCTGCTGCATATCAAATAGGAAGATAAAGACTGAGACCTGAAGCACACCTTCCCAGCAGAAATCATTACAGGCTGAGACATGATCTGATTCTGTGGTTAGCCTCACAAAGGTTCAGCTCAGCACTGGTAAAACAAAAAGGCTTGAGTACTCTGATCTACAGTAGCAGCTGAAAAAGCATAAAAGTGCAGGAGAACACAGAGTCCAGCAAAGCGGAAATCTCTGCAGGGCCTTTGTGGCCATGTCAATGACTAGGCAGTTGAAAAAGATGGGAGTTTGAAAACAAACCTGCCAAATAACAATGATATTAATGGCAGAGATTACCCAGAGGAACACCAACTTGCTTTGGCTAAAAAGGAATGATAAGAATGGAGTGGAAAGATGGCATGAAGCAACCCGGACAGAAACAGCAAAGGGGAATTGCATGTTATACGACAGGTTGCTGTATGTTTTATGGACTTATCACTGAAACACTCTAAAAGGCAGGTACTCCCACTGGAGGAATGATCGCCAATTAGAATATAGGATTGTGAAATAAGTGGAAGGAGAGTTTTAAAAATTATCTTAAAACTGAATCCCAACAATTTAATCATTACATTCTGCAAGAGCTCATTATTAATCACCACTATCTGCATTTAATGTGTATCCCATATAGAAGCAACCAGCTGCGTTAGAATACCTGGTGCTTGGAGTTAACCTAGGACCAAGGACATGGTTAACCTAGCTTCTGAAAGACTGTGGCAGTATTCAATCCAGAGAAAGCCACAGTGACTGTACATATAACCAATGATAGCTAAAAGCTTGTAATTTACCCTCAGTCAGTTTTTCAATTTAAATATAAAATACTTGAATTTAGAGCAAAAACAAAAAACAAAAACAGAAGAAAAAATCCAAATACTTGCAGATTGTGCTGTATACAAATGAAGTTAGTGCAATTTGTCTGTAAATAGGCCAGAGAGAACATCCAATGTTTCTGCCTTATAATTACAGCCCAAAGAGAATTCTTGCAATCACAATTATCAGTTTAATTATGTCTGATAGCTATCAGGCCCTGCGGCTTTATCTAAAGGATCTACATTTAGAGGAGTAGTGAAGGACTGGCTTAATGAATTTCACATTTGTGGCTCGAGCAAATTATTAGCAGTGACATCCTAACATCTAATAATCCTTTTTAATACTGCTTTCAAATTACGCTAAAGACTTCTGTGCTACATAGTCGACTAAACACAGAGTGCATTTGATTGATTCCCTCACAGATTCTTCAAGCCTTACATGTTGTAGGCCTCCCTAAATAGAATAAACAAAATACATCCTGTCTTCTAATTTAAGTGCCTTTATGTGTTGATGTCTGACTACTGGCTCTATGACATCTCAAGCCATTTTGTAAACCCCCTCAATCACCACCTACAACATCACATCCCTGCCTGCTTCGAATTTTGCCCACAAGCAAGAATAATAATAACGGAACATGAAAGCAGATTTTGCTGCATCAGGAAGATTCCTTGTTGAGTCAATTCAAAGATGACTGCCAACGGAGAGTTGTGTATAACAATATGCTAAACCTTCTTTCACATTACTCACACCTTCACATGGTTGGCAAGGCTTTTTTTGTGGTACTTCAGAGGTATATATTAAATTATTTCATGTTGCAGAGACCTCCCATTGCTGAGTTGCCCATATTCCTTTTTGTGCTCTTTATGCTGAGTGTGATTCAGGGATTAAAGCGGAAAAAGAAAAAAAACACTCTGTGTTTGTGGCAATTCATGCCACTTGGCCTTAAGTTCAATTGGAGCAAACTGAATGAAAGCAGAGAGGTGATGTCATTCAAGAACAACTTTTATCCACTGACCTCATTTTCCCAGTTTTCTCCTTATTGCCTCTTTTGTTTTTAATGTATTTTCTTTCTTTGAATTCACACACTGTAACTCACGCAGTGTTGTGCTGTTCATGTTTTGGCTTTTATTTAAGATGCATACATGCACTCATCATCATCTCATCTCTATTACTCCCCCCTAGCCAATATCATTGGCCAAGAGGGAGGAATGGATCCTGAATATCTGTTTTTTTTTCCTTTTAAAAAAAAAAAATCTCAAAAAAGCTGTGTAGCATAAGCGTCAGCAAGCCAAATGCCAGCCCTAAGCTAGAGTAGGTGGAATAACACCATACCGTTAAGTCATGGTCATTACTTAATTAAAAACAACTCCAGAGGGAAACACGACCTGCTCTATTTTCTTAAATCATTTTTATACTTAAATAGAGTTATATTATGAATAATTCAACAGCTTCTGTCTAGCACGCACTAATACATTTTTTCTGCTTAAATTAAAATTTTGACCCTGAAATTATATGTTTAATGCTTAAAACAAAGATGATCTTTTTTTTTTAAAATACCCAACATTAGTTTAAATATCTCTGCCCCTGCATCCTTTGCCTGTCAACTTATCTAGCAAACATTAGTTACTCACACATTGTCTGCGGAGACAATGGTATTTGCGTTAACTGTTTCATTTAATATTATATTGTTATACATGCTTCATGTTTGTCTGAGTGAATGATAATGGACCCAGTTACATCAAAGCAACCACATGTGCAGTCAAAGAGGGGGGTTTTTATGAACTCGTATATTTTCCTTGTTGGGTGGAAAGTTATATACATAAGTGACTATTGTAGATTCATTGAAAGTATAGTTAATAATGGATGTGAAGACACATCCAACAGGCAGAGAAAAGAAGACCTTCGATCTTAGCAGTAGAACATCTTTATGGGCAGAAATCTGTGGCATCAGAAACTGAATTTGAATAAGTTAAATTCAAATTTGAATTGCTCAGATTGAATCTGAATTGTAACTTGAATAAATGCTTTTAAAAACTGAATATGAATTAGCCTAATTTGAAATTCAATTTATTGGTTTGAAAATGATCATCACTAAATTGTAATTCTACTAGAAACAGTCGATCATATTTGTTTGGCAAAGCTGAATCCAGGGCAAACTATGCTAAATTAACGTTTTTAGCTAACATGTACTTTTATTATTTGTTAACATGACGCTTGTTCTTATACATGTAACCTGTTTATCCGCTGGTCATTTGACATGACGAATTACTTCTGGAGTCTTAATTCAGCTCAAGATGCTGTAGATTCCCGTCAGTTACACTTTTGGTCCGCTAGTAAAACATAGTTCTATTAATCTGTGCTTGATTACTCTTGAACCGGAACCGGATGTAAGTCTCCAAAAAACTGAATTTTGGAACTGAAATTGAATTGTAAAACTGAAACTGAATGGTGAGAATTGAATCTGAAATTATTTGAGAGCTAAATTATTAAAAGATAAAATATGGTTTCAAAGCAAATTCATTTTCAAACTATAAACTATAAAATTCAATTTCAATTTAGTGATGATCAGTTTCAAATCTATAAATTGAATTTCAAATTAGACTAATTCAAATTCAGTTTTTAAAAGCATTTATTCAAGTTACAATTCAATCTGAGCAATTCATATTCGAATTTAACATATTCAAATTCAGTTTCTGATGGCACAGATTTCTGCCCATACATCTTCCATATATCAAACTAATAAATTAAAGAACAGTAATGTCGAGAGAAAGAAACTGAAAGAAGAGAGGACAGGCTATGTTTATTCAGGCTTCAACCTAATGTGTTTAAACTTTGATGTCAAATTACATCTACAAAACATGGTCAAAACATTTATAACGACGGTGCAATCCATTCTTAGCTGTCTGAAAATAAAGTTGGGGTATAAACATGCATAAGTTAACTTTGCAAATCGCACATAATCTGAACATTTAGAGTACTTTAGTTTTCTGAGAATCATCAAGAAAAGTTATTCTGTTTTAATACTTTAAACAGTTTCAAGCAAGAGTGTTTTGATCCCAACTTGACTTTGTGTCGAATGTCAGAGAGTCAAACCTCTAAAGTACAAGCTAATTAGCAGTGAACAGCTCTGAAAATTTAGTGGATATTTCTTCTTTTGTAGCCACATTCTGCTTCTCAAATCTCCCACAGGATGCTTACTTCTGAAAAAATCAGCAGTGAAGTGATTAATCCACTGCTTTTTAAAATGTCCAGAACATTTTGGGTTATTTTAAAAATAAATATTTTCCTCATTGTTTCCCATTAGACATTCTTAAATGTCTCATTTTTGTTTTCCTGGAGTGTCATTGGTGGCAAGTCAGTTCAACCTAAAAGCTTAAATAAACGGCACTAAGAACAATGATTCAGTTCTCAGTGTGATAAAACATTGAATTCAAAAATTAATATTGAAATTATTATCATGTCCACTTTTATCAAAATACAACCAAATAACGCATTTTAGTTCCACTTCAGTAAAACTTTGCCAGAACTGTTTTTGTACATGATCCCTGACCAACAAAAGAATAAATAAATAAAATGGTCAGCAATCAGCAGCTATAGGGTGGCTTATACAGCCTGAAGACCAGCAGTCACTGTAGGGAACAGCATCTACAGTCAACAGACACAATCCACACCTCCTACAGTTGCTACAGCAAAAGTAAAAGCAAGATTAAAAAAATAATAATATTGATGTTTGAAGTGCAACAGAAATGTAACCACTTCAGTTCAAGTGTGGATCTCTACAGAGGAAACAAGTATGAGGTTATCATTTCACATTGTTAGCCTGCTCATTAAATGTAGTTCTTCCATTCTCGTTGTCAGTGTCCTTTATCCAGTCAGAAGATTCGCAAAATCGCTGACATTTAATGGAATTAAGTGTTTTTCTTTCTTGATTTTTTTGTCTTTTGCTTTCCTCTGTCTTTTATTTACAGATCAAAAACATGACATGTATGTATGGATGGACGGATACGTTACAGTCAGTGGTTATTTATTTTTAGCACTGACATTAGAACGCCTGTCTGTTCTACTTCTTTCAGCCTCTGTGTTTTTTAAGCTGGTATGCGGTGTGAACTATTTGTCTGAACTATGTTTTCTATTGAAGAGATGGTCAAAGACACCTGTTCAGGCAGAGTGAGCACAGCTATTCCCAAAGCTAAAACTGGCCTAGGACCTGAGCAATTTTGACAGGGACCAAATTATTATGACTGTATGACTTGGCTCAAAGCATGCTGACAAGGCAAGACGTTTGCTTTGGTCGAAGTCAGCTATGATGGCTGCATACCAAGCGTGGTCTAAGGAGGGACAGATCATGGTGTCTCAATGGATATTATATAGGTTTTTGGGGCTAAAAAGGTTAATACATTTTGCAAGGAATATCTTTACAATTCTGTATAATTTCAGTTACTATAATGTCTATCATTTGCAAAAACCTGTATGTATAATATACTTCTATATAGCCAGTTCTCCCAAAATAAAGTTCTTCTATCATAATACTTCCTTATTCCTTTGCCTTTAAACAGAACATATTCAGGTAATGGAAGGTCTTATTAAAGCAGACAAGTTCATTTGTTTAAGTCATTTAGGGCACATAGGTCCCTAATGGCTAATGATTTATTACAGGAAAGAATTCAGCATTCAGGCATCCTTTGGACCTACAAGTCCTGCCAGCTACAGAGATGTCATGTTACATAGGAAATTAGTGTCAGAGGATGTTACTGATTTGGACTTGTGAATTAATCACAGAAGAGACAGTGAAGGAGGACTGGAAGGCTCTGTCAGACTACTCTCTTGCACACAAAGTATGTCGATTTCTGGAGAATACATCAAAGAGCAAATAAAGAAAGGTGGGAGCCATGAGAGTTGGCAGCCTGGAGAGAGGTGTGCAATGGGGATGGCAGGTCTGCTGGGTTGAAGGGTGATTAGGAAGGGTGCTATGACAGAGAAGGGAAAGAGAAGAAGACATTGGGAAAAAATGTTCTACAGCTCTCATCTCCGACTTTGGATTCATTACAACCGTTCTCTGTACAAAACCTTTGAAATTCCACTTTTCAAACAATACGCTGAGAGTTGCCAGTGTCTTCTCAGAGTGAAACTTTGATTACCATTACAAAAGACAACGACAGGAGAGCGGTAAGACACAAAGACAATGTAAGCTTACGTTGCGTGCTGTTTTTTTTTTGTTTTTTTTCCCCATACATCACTGGTGTGGATGCGCTCTGTGGGTTTTATTGCTGCCCTTGCTCAGAAAATATATTCATGCCTTATGAGTCACACTTGATTTGGTCATTTTACTTGGACCAAGTCATAAAAGAAATATTGAGTTTGGTGAGTAGATTGTGCAGACTACTGAGCTTGAGTCCATATTTTGGCTGAAAATGTTTTTATCAGTTTGTTATTCTAAGCAGAATTTAGGGTCAACACTTGGCAGGTATTTGAATTAGCTCCAGAATTTCCATTGAGGCATGTAGGGAGATGATATCTTTTTAATTAATTTTGACTTTATTTTTTTATTTTTTTGAAAAATAACCCCCATCAGTTTCTGTCTGTCGCCTGAGTCACTCCTTCCCCCAGCTCCAGCTTACATAAGCACGCTCATGCAAAATTCAATTCATCATTTACTGGCAAAGTACAGAGTCACAGATGTGACACCGAAAATTTGAAAATCACTCGGCAGGAAGATTCTCACACGCAGGCAAACAGAAAACATGGTGCCAGAAATCTCTCACTTCCTAAAGGTGATGTTCTATGAAAATTAGATTTGTGAAGCGGCAGGCCTTTTTAATGTGTAAATGACGCAGTGACGCTTACAGGCCTCTTCCTTGTCGGAGCTTCACTGGAACCTGACCAGGGATTTGTAAATTAGGAGCGCTATGAAAGTTTTATCCGAATTCAATGGCTCGTTAAAGGAATTGGTTAATTCAGGGGAAAAGCAGGGCTGATTGGACTGGATTTAGTGGGACGGCCCCGAGAGAACATTATCCCCTGCCACTCAACAAATACTCGTATATTCATGCATCGATGTGCTTTAACACCGGGAAACTAATTTTCTTTACAGTATATTCTATCCATGAACAGCAGTTTATTCCAAGCTCTGGTTTGCCCCCTGCTGTGCACTGACACACGCTGCTTCATGAGCTTCCTCCACTGCTAGAGTGCTACAGTGCATCTCGCTTACAAAGCCATGAAATTATGTACAAGAGTGTAATGTTAGTTCACTGGGAGAGTTAGGTTCCTAGATGCTTTTCACCTCACATGTCATGAAAGAAAACATTCTTGTGTTTTGTGATAGTGAAATCATTTTACGTCTCCACACAATTAAGGTTTTGAGAAAAGGGGCTTTGGCTTTTCCAACAGCAGAGAACTGTATTCTTGCATGTTTTGTTTTTTTAAAGTCGTTGATAGTTGTACTATATGTCCATGTGATTTCTCTTTTATGGAATACATCACTGTCAGACTAGAGGTGGATAACTTAAACAGTGAGCAGCTAAATGGTAAATCAACACTGCCACCCTTAGGCCAAATGAGAATAGCACACAAGATCGAATTCTACTGTAGA